>NW_026990271.1:0-48836 GCF_963921805.1 Phalacrocorax carbo | reverse complement strand
GGTCCGGCACCCCGGAATGGGCCGCCGCGGCAAAAAACGGACCGGCTCCGGCACCCCGGAATGGGCCGCCGCGGCAAAAAACGGACCGGCGCCGGCACCCCGGAATGGGCCGCCGCGGCAAAAAACGGACCGGGTCCGGCACCCCGGAATGGGCCGCCGCGGCAAAAAACGGATCGGAGCCGGCACCCCGGAATGGGCCGCCGCGGCAAAAAACGGACCGGCCCCGGCACCCCGGAATGGGCCGCCGCGGCAAAAAACGGATCGGAGCCGGCACCCCGGAATGGGCCGCCGCGGCAAAAAACGGACCGGCGCCGGCACCCCGGAATGGGCCGCCGCGGCAAAAAACGGACCGGGTCCGGCACCCCGGAATGGGCCGCCGCGGCAAAAAACGGACCAGCTCCGGCAACCCGGAATGGGCCGCCGCGGCAAAAAACGGACCGGAGCCGGCACCCCGGAATGGTCGCCGCGGCAAAAAACGGACCGGGTCCGGCACCCCGGAATGGGCCGCCGCGGCAAAAAACGGACCGGCCCCGGCACCCCGGAATGGGCCGCCGCGGCAAAAAACGGACCGGCGCCGGGCACCCCGGAATGGGCCGCCGCGGCAAAAAACGGACCGACCCCGGCACCCCGGAATGGGCCGCCGCGGCAAAAAACGGACCGGCGCCGGCACCCCGGAATGGGCCGCCGCGGCAAAAAACGGACCGGCGCCGGCACCCCGGAATGGGCCGCCGCGGCAAAAAACGGACCGGGTCCGGCACCCCGGAATGGGCCGCCGCGGCAAAAAACGGACCGGCGCCGGCACCCCGGAATGGGCCGCCCGCGGCAAAAAACGGACCGGCTCCGGCACCCCGGAATGGGCCGCCGCGGCAAAAAACGGACCGAGCCGGCACCCCGGAATGGGCCGCCGCGGCAAAAACCGGACCGGAGCCGGCACCCGGAATGGGCCGCCGCGGCAAAAAACGGACCGGAGCCGGCACCCCGGAATGGGCCGCCGCGGCAAAAAACGGACCGGCCCCGGCACCCCGGAATGGGCCGCCGCGTCAAAAACGGACCAGAGCCGGCACCCCGGAATGGGCCGCCGCGTCAAAAAACGGACCGGGTCCGGCACCCCGGAATGGGCCGCCGCGTCAAAAAACGGACCGGCCCCGGCACCCCGGAATGGTCCGCCGCGGCAAAAAACGGACCGGAGCCGGCACCCCGGAATGGGCCGCCGCGGCAAAAAACGGACCGGCGCCGGCACCCCGGAAGTGGGCCGCCGCGGCAAAAAACGGACCGGCTCCGGCACCCCGGAATGGGCCGCCGCGGCAAAAAACGGACCGGCGCCGGCACCCCGGAATGGGCCACCGCGGCAAAAAAACGGACCGGCCCCGGCACCCCCGGAATGGGCCGCCGCGGCAAAAAACGGACCGGCCCCGGCAACCCGGAATGGGCCGCCGCGGCAAAAAACGGACCGGCCCCGGCACCCCGGAATGGGCCGCCGCGGCAAAAAACGGACCGGCGCCGGCACCCCGGAATGGGCCGCCGCGGCAAAAAAACGGACCGGGTCCGGCACCCCGGAATGGGCCGCCGCGGCAAAAAACGGACCGGCCCCGGCACCCCGGAATGGGCCGCCGCGGCAAAAAACGGATCGGAGCCGGCACCCCGGAATGGGCCGCCGCGGCAAAAAACGGACCGGCTCCGGCACCCCGGAATGGGCCGCCGCGGCAAAAAACGGACCGGAGCCGGCACCCCGGAATGGGCCGCCGCGGCAAAAAAACGGACCGGCCCCGGCACCCCGGAATGGGCCGCCGCGGCAAAAAACGGACCGGAGCCGGCACCCCGGAATGGGCCGCCGCGGCAAAAAACGGACCGGGTCCGGCACCCCGGAATGGGCCGCCGCGGCAAAAAACGGACCGGGTCCGGCACCCCGGAATGGGCCGCCGCGGCAAAAAACGGACCGGCGCCGGCACCCCGGAATGGGCCGCCGCGGCAAAAAACGGACCGGCTCCGGCACCCCGGAATGGGCCGCCGCGGCAAAAACGGACCGGCGCCGGCACCCCGGAATGGGCCACCGCGGCAAAAAACGGACCTGGTCCGGCACCCCGGAATGGGCCGCCGCGGCAAAAAACGGACCGGCTCTGGCACCCCGGAATGGGCCGCCGCGGCAAAAAACGGACCGGCTCCGGCACCCCGGAATGGGCCGCCGCGGCAAAAAACGGACCGGCGCCGGCACCCCGGGTCTGGGCCGCCGCGGGAAAAAACGGACCGGGTCCGGCACCCCGGAATGGGCCGCCGCGGCAAAAAACGGACCGGCCCCGGCACCCCGGAATGGGCCGCCGCGGTAAAAAACGGACCGGGGTCCGGCACCCCGGAATGGGCCGCCGCGGCAAAAAACGGACCGGCACCGGCACCCCGGAATGGGCCGCCGCCGAAAAAACGGACCGGGTCCGGCACCCCGGAATGGGCCGCCGCGGCAAAAAACGGACCGGCTCCGGCACCCCGGAATGGGCCGCCGCGGCAAAAAACGGACCGGCGCCGGCACCCGGAATGGGCCGCCGCGGCAAAAAACGGACCGGCCCCGGCACCCCGGAATGGGCCGCCGCGGCAAAAAACGGATCGGAGCCGGCACCCCGGAATGGGCCGCCGCGGCAAAAAACGGACCGGCCCCGGCACCCCGGAATGGGCCGCCGCGCAAAAAACGGACCGGCTCCGGCACCCCGGAATGGGCCGCCGCGGCAAAAAACGGACCGGCTCCGGCACCCCGGAATGGGCCGCCGCGGCAAAAAACGTACCGGCACCGGCACCCCGGAATGGGCGCCGCGGCAAAAAAAACGGACCGGAGCTGGCACCCCGGAATGGGCCGCCGCGGCAAAAAACGGACCTGCCCGGCACCCCGGAATGGGCCGCCGCGGCAAAAAACGGACCGGCGCCGGCACCCCGGAATGGGCCGCCGCAGCAAAAAACGGACCGGCCCCGGCACCCCGAATGGGCCGCCGCGGCAAAAAACGGACCGGCTCCGCGCACCCCGGAATGGGCCGCCGCGGCAAAAAACGGACCGGGTCCGGCACCCCGGAATGGGCCGCCGCCGGCAAAAAACGGATCGGAAGCCGGCACCCCGGAATGGGCCGCCGCGGCAAAAAACGGACCGGCCCCCGGCACCCCGGAATGGGCCGCCGCGGCAAAAAACGGACCGGCACCGGCACCCCGGAATGGGCCGCCGCGGCAAAAAACGGACCGGAGCCGGCACCCCGGAATGGGCCGCCGCGGCAAAAAACGGATCGGAGCCGGCACCCCGGAATGGGCCGCCGCGGCAAAAAACGGACCGGCTCCGGCACCCCGGAATGGGCCGCCGCGGCAAAAAACGGACCGGAGCCGGCACCCCGGAATGGGCCGCCGCGGCAAAAAACGGACCGGCCCCGGCAACCGGAATGGGCCGCCGCGGCAAAAAACGGATCGGAGCCGGCACCCCGGAATGGGCCCGCCGCCGGCAAAAAACGGACCGGGTCCGGCACCCCGGAATGGGCCGCCGCGGCAAAAAACGGACCGGCCCCGGCACCCCGGAATGGGCCGCCGCGGCAAAAAACGGACCGGCCCCGGCACCCCGGAATGGGCCGCCGCGGCAAAAAAAGGACCGGGTCCGGCACCCCGGAATGGGCCGCCGCGGCAAAAACGGACCGGCTCCGGAACCCCGGAATGGGCCGCCGCGGCAAAAAACGTACCGGCACCGGCACCCCGGAATGGGCCGCCCGCGGCAAAAAAACGGACCGGAGCCGGCACCCCGGAATGGGCCGCCGCGGCAAAAAACGGACCGGCCCCGGCACCCCGGAATGGGCCGCCGCGGCAAAAAACGGACCGGAGCCGGCACCCCGGAATGGGCCGCCGCGGCAAAAAACGGACCGGGTCCGGCACCCCGGAATGGGCCGCCGCGCCAAAAAACGGACCGGCCCCGGCACCCCGGAAATGGGCCGCCGCGGCAAAAAACGGACCGGCGCCGGCACCCCGGAATGGGCCGCCGCGGCAAAAAACGGACCGGCGCCGGCACCCCGGAATGGGCCACCGCGGCAAAAAACGGACCTGGTCCGGCACCCCCGGAATGGGCCGCCGCGGCAAAAAACGTACCGGGTCCGGCACCCCGGAATGGGCCGCCGCGGCAAAAAACGGATCGGCGCCGGCACCCCGGAATGGGCCGCCGCAGCAAAAAACAGACCGGTCCCCGGCACCCCGGAATGGGCCGCCGCGGCAAAAAACGGACCAGCTCCGGCAACCCGGAATGGGCCGCCGCGGCAAAAAACGGACCGGGTCCGGCACCCTGGAATGGGTCGCCGCGGCAAAAAACGGACCGGCCCCGGCACCCCGGAATGGGCCGCCGCGGCAAAAAACGGACCGGCTCCGGCACCCCGGAATGGGCCGCCGCGGCAAAAAACCGGACCGGCGCCGGCACCCCGGGTCTGGGCCGCCGCGGGAAAAAAACGGACCGGGTCCGGCACCCCGGAATGGGCCGCCGCGGCAAAAAACGGACCGGCCCCGGCACCCCGGAATGGGCCGCCGCGGTAAAAAACGGACCGGGTCCGGCACCCCGGAATGGGCCGCCGCGGCAAAAAACGGACCGGCACCGGCACCCCGGAATGGGCCGCCGCCGAAAAAAACGGACCGGAGCCGTCACCCCGGAATGGGCCGCCGCGGCAAAAACGGACCGGCCCCGGCACCCCGGAATGGGCCGCCGCGGCAAAAAACGGACCGGCGCCGGCACCCCGGAATGGGCCGCCGCAGCAAAAAACGGACCGGCCCCGGCACCCCGGAATGGGCCGCCGCGGCAAAAAACGGACCGGGTCCGGCACCCCGGAATGGGCCGCCGCGGCAAAAAACGGACCGGCTCCGGCACCCCGGAATGGGCCGCCGCGGCAAAAAACGTACCGGCACCGGCACCCCGGAATGGGCCGCCGCGGCAAAAAAACGGACCGGAAGCTGGCACCCCGGAATGGGCCGCCGCGGCAAAAAACGGACCGGCCCCGGCACCCCGGAATGGGCCGCCGCGGCAAAAAACGGACCGGCCCCGGCACCCCGGAATGGGCCGCCGCGGCAAAAAACGGACCGGAGCCGGCACCCCGGAATGGGCCGCCGCGGCAAAAAACGGACCGGGTCCGGCACCCCGGAATGGGCCGCCGCGGCAAAAAACGGACCGGCCCCGGCACCCCGGAATGGGCCGCCGCGGCAAAAAACGGACCGGCCCCGGCACCCCGGAATGGGCCGCCGCGGCAAAAAACGGACCGGAGCCGGCACCCCGGAATGGGCCGCCGCGGCAAAAAACGGACCGGCCCCGGCACCCCGGAATGGGCCGCCGCGGCAAAAAACGGACCGGCTCCGGCACCCCGGAATGGGCCGCCGCGGCAAAAAACGGACCGGAGCCGGCACCCCGGAATGGGCCGCCGCGGCAAAAAACGGACCGGCCCCGGCACCCCGGAATGGGCCGCCGCGGCAAAAAACGGACCGGAGCCGGCACCCCGGAATGGGCCGCCGCGGCAAAAAACGGACCGGGTCCGGCACCCCGGAATGGGCCGCCGCGGCAAAAAACGGACCGGCCCCGGCACCCCGGAATGGGCCGGCCGCCGCGGCAAAAAACGGACCGGCGCCGGCACCCCGGAATGGGCCGCCGCGGCAAAAAACGGACCGGCCCCGGCACACCGGAATGGGCCGCCGCGGCAAAAAACGGACCGGGTCCGGCACCCCGGAATGGGCCGCCGCGGCAAAAAACGTACCGGCACCGGCACCCCGGAATGGGCCGCCGCGGCAAAAAAACGGACCGGAGCCGGCACCCCGGAATGGGCCGCCGCGGCAAAAAACGGACCGGGTCCGGCACCCCGGAATGGGCCGCCGCGGCAAAAAAACGGACCGGAGCCGGCACCCCGGAATGGGCCGCCGCGGCAAAAAACGGACCGGCGCCGGCACCCCGGAATGGGCCGCCGCGGCAAAAAACGTACCGGCACCGGCACCCCGGAATGGGCCGCCGGCACCCGGAATGGGCCGCCGCGGCAAAAAACGGACCGGAGCCGGCACCCCAGAATGGGCCGCCGCGGCAAAAAAACGGACCGGAGCCGGCACCCCGGAATGGGCCGCCGCGGCAAAAAACGGACCGGCCCCGGCACCCCGGAATGGGCCGCCGCGGCAAAAACGGACCGGCGCCGGCACCCCGGAATGGGCCGCCGCGGCAAAAAACGGACCGGCTCCGGCACCCCGGAATGGGCCGCCGCGGCAAAAAACGTACCGGCACCGGCACCCCGGAATGGGCCGCCGCGGCAAAAAACGGACCGGAGCCGGCACCCCGGAATGGGCCGCCGCGGCAAAAAACGGACCGGCCCCGGCACCCCGGAATGGGCCGCCGCGGCAAAAAACGGACCGGGTCCGGCACCCCAGAATGGGCCGCCGCGGCAAAAAACGGACCGGACCCGGCAACCATGAATGGGCCGCCGCGGCAAAAAACGGACCGGCCCCGGCACCCCGGAATGGGCCGCCGCGGCAAAAAACGGACCGGCGCCGGCACCCCGGAATGGGCCGCCGCGGCAAAAAACGGACCGGCCCCGGCACCCCGGAATGGGCCGCCGCGGCAAAAAACGGACCGGCTCTGGCACCCCGGAATGGGCCGCCGCAGCAAAAAACAGACCGGCCCCGGCACCCCGGAATGGGCCGCCGCGCCAAAAAACGGACCGGGTCCGGCACCCCGGAATGGGCCGCCGAGGCAAAAAACGGACCGGGTCCGGCACCCCGGAATGGGCCGCCGCGGCAAAAAACGGATCGGAGCCGGCACCCCGGAATGGGCCGCCGCGGCAAAAAACGGACCGGCCCCGGCACCCGGAATGGGCCGCCGCGGCAAAAAACGTACCGGCACCGGCACCCCGGAATGGGCCGCCGCGGCAAAAACGGACCGGAGCCGGCACCCCGGAATGGGCCGCCGCGGCAAAAAACGGACCGGCCCCGGCACCCCGGAATGGGCCGCCGCGGCAAAAAACGGACCGGCGCCGGCACCCCGGAATGGGCCGCGCGGCAAAAAACGGACCGGAGCCGGCACCCCGGAATGGGCCGCCGCGGCAAAAAACGGACCGGCCCCGGCACCCCGGAATGGGCCGCCGCGGCAAAAAACGGACCGGAGCCGGCACCCCGGAATGGGCCGCCGCGGCAAAAAACGGATCGGAGCCGGCACCCCGGAATGGGCCGCCGCGGCAAAAAACGGACCGGCCCGGCACCCCGGAATGGGCCGCCACGGCAAAAAACGGACCGGCCCCGGCACACCGGAATGGGCCGCCGCGGCAAAAAACGGACCGGCCCCGGCACCCCGGAATGGGCCGCCGCGGCAAAAAACGTACCGGCACCGGCACCCCGGAATGGGCCGCCGCGGCAAAAAAACGGACCGGAGCCGGCACCCCGGAATGGGCCGCCGCGGCAAAAAACGGACCGGGTCCGGCACCCCGGAATGGGCCGCCGCGGCAAAAAACGGACCGGAGCCGGCACCCCGGAATGGGCCGCCGCGGCAAAAAACGGACCGGAGCCGGCACCCCGGAATGGGCCGCCGCGGCAAAAAACGTACCGGCACCGGCACCCCGGAATGGGCCGCCGCGGCAAAAAACGGACCGGAGCCGGCACCCCAGAATGGGCCGCCGCGGCAAAAAAACGGACCGGCCCCGGCACCCCGGAATGGGCCGCCGCGGCAAAAAACGGACCGGCCCCGGCACCCCGGAATGGGCCGCCGCGGCAAAAAACGGACCGGCGCCGGCACCCCGGAATGGGCCGCCGCGGCAAAAAAACGGACCGGCTCCGGCACCCCGGAATGGGCCGCCGCGGCAAAAAACGTACCGGCGCCGGCACCCCGGAATGGCCGCCGCGGCAAAAAACGGACCGGAGCCGGCACCCCGGAATGGGCCGCCGCGGCAAAAAACGGACCGGCCCCGGCACCCCGGAATGGGCCGCCGCGGCAAAAAACGGACCGGGTCCGGCACCCCAGAATGGGCCGCCGCGTCAAAAAACGGACCGGAGCCGGCACCCATGAATGGGCCGCCGCGGCAAAAAACGGACCGGCCCCGGCACCCGGAATGGGCCGCCGCGGCAAAAAACGGACCGGCGCCGGCACCCCGGAATGGGCCGCCGCGGCAAAAAACGGACCTGCCCCGGCACCCCGGAATGGGCCGCCGCGGCAAAAAACGGACCGGCTCTGGCACCCCGGAATGGGCCGCCGCAGCAAAAAACGGACCGGCCCCGGCACCCCGGAATGGGCCGCCGCGGCAAAAAACGGACCGGCTCCGGCACCCCGGAATGGGCCGCCGCGGCAAAAAACGGACCGGGTCCGGCACCCCGGAATGGGCCGCCGCGGCAAAAAACGGATCGGAGCCGGCACCCCGGAATGGGCCGCCGCGGCAAAAAACGGACCGGCCCCGGCACCCCGGAATGGGCCGCCGCGGCAAAAAACGGACCGGCACCGGCACCCCGGAATGGGCCGCCGCGGCAAAAAACGGACCGGAGCCGGCACCCCGGAATGGGCCGCCGCGGCAAAAAACGGATCGGAGCCGGCACCCCGGAATGGGCCGCCGCGGCAAAAAACGGACCGGCTCCGGCACCCCGGAATGGGCCGCCGCGGCAAAAAACGGACCGGAGCCGGCACCCGGAATGGGCCGCCGCGGCAAAAACGGACCGGCCCCGGCAACCCGGAATGGGCCGCCGCGGCAAAAAACGGATCGGAGCCGGCACCCCGGAATGGGCCGCCGCGGCAAAAAACGGACCGGGTCCGGCACCCCGGAATGGGCCGCCGCGGCAAAAAACGGACCGGCCCCGGCACCCCGGAATGGGCCGCCGCGGCAAAAAACGGACCGGCCCCGGCACCCCGGAATGGGCCGCCGCGGCAAAAAAAGGACCGGGTCCGGCACCCCGGAATGGGCCGCCGCGGCAAAAAACGGACCGGCTCCGGAACCCCGGAATGGGCCGCCGCGGCAAAAAACGTACCGGCACCGGCACCCCGGAATGGGCCGCCGCGGCAAAAAAACGGACCGGAGCCGGCACCCCGGAATGGGCCGCCGCGGCAAAAAACGGACCGGCCCCGGCACCCCGGAATGGGCCGCCGCGGCAAAAAACGGACCGGAGCCGGCACCCCGGAATGGGCCGCCGCGGCAAAAAACGGACCGGGTCCGGCACCCCGGAATGGGCCGCCGCGCCAAAAAACGGACCGGCCCCGGCACCCCGGAATGGGCCGCCGCGGCAAAAAACGGACCGGCGCCGGCACCCCGGAATGGGCCGCCGCGGCAAAAAACGGACCGGCGCCGGCACCCCGGAATGGGCCACCGCGGCAAAAAACGGACCTGGTCCGGCACCCCGGAATGGGCCGCCGCGGCAAAAAACGTACCGGGTCCGGCACCCCGGAATGGGCCGCCGCGGCAAAAAACGGATCGGCGCCGGCACCCCGGAATGGGCCGCCGCAGCAAAAAACAGACCGGCCCCGGCACCCCGGAATGGGCCGCCGCGGCAAAAAACGGACCAGCTCCGGCAACCCGGAATGGGCCGCCGCGGCAAAAAACGGACCGGGTCCGGCACCCTGGAATGGGTCGCCGCGGCAAAAAACGGACCGGCCCCGGCACCCCGGAATGGGCCGCCGCGGCAAAAAACGGACCGGCTCCGGCACCCCGGAATGGGCCGCCGCGGCAAAAAACGGACCGGCGCCGGCACCCCGGGTCTGGGCCGCCGCGGGAAAAAACGGACCGGGTCCGGCACCCCGGAATGGGCCGCCGCGGCAAAAAACGGACCGGCCCCGGCACCCCGGAATGGGCCGCCGCGGTAAAAAACGGACCGGGTCCGGCACCCCGGAATGGGCCGCCGCGGCAAAAAACGGACCGGCACCGGCACCCCGGAATGGGCCGCCGCCGAAAAAAACGGACCGGAGCCGTCACCCCGGAATGGGCCGCCGCGGCAAAAAACGGACCGGCCCCGGCACCCCGGAATGGGCCGCCGCGGCAAAAAACGGACCGGCGCCGGCACCCCGGAATGGGCCGCCGCAGCAAAAAACGGACCGGCCCCGGCACCCCGGAATGGGCCGCCGCGGCAAAAAACGGACCGGGTCCGGCACCCCGGAATGGGCCGCCGCGGCAAAAAACGGACCGGCTCCGGCACCCCGGAATGGGCCGCCGCGGCAAAAAACGTACCGGCACCGGCACCCCGGAATGGGCCGCCGCGGCAAAAAAACGGACCGGAGCTGGCACCCCGGAATGGGCCGCCGCGGCAAAAAACGGACCGGGTCCGGCACCCCGGAATGGGCCGCCGCGGCAAAAAACGGACCGGAGCCGGCACCCCGGAATGGGCCGCCGCGGCAAAAAACGGACCGGAGCCGGCACCCCGGAATGGGCCGCCGCGGCAAAAAACGTACCGGCACCGGCACCCCGGAATGGGCCGCCGCGGCAAAAAACGGACCGGAGCCGGCACCCCAGAATGGGCCGCCGCGGCAAAAAACGGACCGGCCCCGGCACCCCGGAATGGGCCGCCGCGGCAAAAAACGGACCGGCCCCGGCACCCCGGAATGGGCCGCCGCGGCAAAAAACGGACCGGCGCCGGCACCCCGGAATGGGCCGCCGCGGCAAAAAACGGACCGGCTCCGGCACCCCGGAATGGGCCGCCGCGGCAAAAAACGTACCGGCGCCGGCACCCCGGAATGGGCCGCCGCGGCAAAAAACGGACCGGAGCCGGCACCCCGGAATGGGCCGCCGCGGCAAAAAACGGACCGGCCCCGGCACCCCGGAATGGGCCGCCGCGGCAAAAAACGGACCGGGTCCGGCACCCCAGAATGGGCCGCCGCGGCAAAAAACGGACCGGACCCGGCACCCATGAATGGGCCGCCGCGGCAAAAAACGGACCGGCCCCGGCACCCCGGAATGGGCCGCCGCGGCAAAAAACGGACCGGCGCCGGCACCCCGGAATGGGCCGCCGCGGCAAAAAACGGACCTGCCCCGGCACCCCGGAATGGGCCGCCGCGGCAAAAAACGGACCGGCTCTGGCACCCCGGAATGGGCCGCCGCAGCAAAAAACGGACCGGCCCCGGCACCCCGGAATGGGCCGCCGCGGCAAAAAACGGACCGGCTCCGGCACCCCGGAATGGGCCGCCGCGGCAAAAAACGGACCGGGTCCGGCACCCCGGAATGGGCCGCCGCGGCAAAAAACGGATCGGAGCCGGCACCCCGGAATGGGCCGCCGCGGCAAAAAACGGACCGGCCCCGGCACCCCGGAATGGGCCGCCGCGGCAAAAAACGGACCGGCACCGGCACCCCGGAATGGGCCGCCGCGGCAAAAAACGGACCGGAGCCGGCACCCCGGAATGGGCCGCCGCGGCAAAAAACGGATCGGAGCCGGCACCCCGGAATGGGCCGCCGCGGCAAAAAACGGACCGGCTCCGGCACCCCGGAATGGGCCGCCGCGGCAAAAAACGGACCGGAGCCGGCACCCCGGAATGGGCCGCCGCGGCAAAAAACGGACCGGCCCCGGCACCCCGGAATGGGCCGCCGCGGCAAAAAACGGACCGGGTCCGGCACCCCGGAATGGGCCGCCGCGGCAAAAAACGGACCGGCCCCGGCACCCCGGAATGGGCCGCCGCGGCAAAAAACGGACCGGCTCCGGCACCCCGGAATGGGCCGCCACGGCAAAAAACGGACCGGCCCCGGCACACCGGAATGGGCCGCCGCGGCAAAAAACGGACCGGCCCCGGCACCCCGGAATGGGCCGCCGCGGCAAAAAACGTACCGGCACCGGCACCCCGGAATGGGCCGCCGCGGCAAAAAAACGGACCGGAGCCGGCACCCCGGAATGGGCCGCCGCGGCAAAAAACGGACCGGGTCCGGCACCCCGGAATGGGCCGCCGCGGCAAAAAACGGACCGGAGCCGGCACCCCGGAATGGGCCGCCGCGGCAAAAAACGGACCGGGTCCGGCACCCCGGAATGGGCCGCCGCGGCAAAAAACGTACCGGCACCGGCACCCCGGAATGGGCCGCCGCGGCAAAAAACGGACCGGAGCCGGCACCCCAGAATGGGCCGCCGCGGCAAAAAACGGACCGGAGCCGGCACCCCGGAATGGGCCGCCGCGGCAAAAAACGGACCGGCCCCGGCACCCCGGAATGGGCCGCCGCGGCAAAAAACGGACCGGCGCCGGCACCCCGGAATGGGCCGCCGCGGCAAAAAACGGACCGGCTCCGGCACCCCGGAATGGGCCGCCGCGGCAAAAAACGGACCGGCACCGGCACCCCGGAATGGGCCGCCGCGGCAAAAAACGGATCGGAGCCGGCACCCCGGAATGGGCCGCCGCGGCAAAAAACGGACCGGGTCCGGCACCCCGGAATGGGCCGCCGCGGCAAAAAACGGACCGGGTCCGGCACCCCAGAATGGGCCGCCGCGGCAAAAAACGGACCGGACCCGGCACCCATGAATGGGCCGCCGCGGCAAAAAACGGACCGGCCCCGGCACCCCGGAATGGGCCGCTGCGGCAAAAAACGGACCGGCGCCGGCACCCCGGAATGGGCCGCCGCGGCAAAAAACGGACCGGCTCCGGCACCCCGGAATGGGCCGCCGCGGCAAAAAACGGACCGGAGCCGGCACCCCGGAATGGGCCGCCGCGGCAAAAAATGGACCGGCGCCGGCACCCCGGAATGGGCCGCCGCGGCAAAAAACGGACCGGAGCTGGCACCCCGGAATGGGCCGCCGCGGCAAAAAACGGACCGGCTCCGGCACCCCGGAATGGGCCGCCGCGGCAAAAAACGGACCGGGTCCGGCACCCCGGAATGGGCCGCCGCGGCAAAAAACGGACCGGCTCCGGCACCCCGGAATGGGCCGCCGCGGCAAAAAACGGACCGGCGCCGGCACCTCGGAATGGGCCGCCGCGGCAAAAAACGGACCGGCCCCGGCACCCCGGAATGGGCCGCCGCGGCAAAAAACGGACCGGCCCCGGCACACCGGAATGGGCCGCCGCGGCAAAAAACGGACCGGCCCCGGCACCCCGGAATGGGCCGCCGCGGCAAAAAACGGACCGGCACCGGCACCCCGGAATGGGCCGCCGCGGCAAAAAACGGACGGGGTCCGGCACCCCGGAATGGGCCGCCGCGGCAAAAAACGGATTGGAGCCGGCACCCCGGAATGGGCCGCCGCGGCAAAAAACGGACCGGCGCCGGCACCCCGGAATGGGCCGCCGCGGCAAAAAACGGACCGGCTCCGGCACCCCGGAATGGGCCGCCGCGGCAAAAAACGGACCGGCTCCGGCACCCCGGAATGGGCCGCCGCGGCAAAAAACGGATCGGAGCCGGCACCCCGGAATGGGCCGCCGCGGCAAAAAACGGACCGGCCCCGGCACCCCGGAATGGGCCGCCGCGGCAAAAAACGGATCGGAGCCGGCACCCCGGAATGGGCCGCCGCGGCAAAAAACGGACCGGCACCGGCACCCCGGAATGGGCCGCCGCGGCAAAAAACGGACCGGCCCCGGCACACCGGAATGGGCCGCCGCGGCAAAAAACGGACCGGGTCCGGCACCCCGGAATGGGCCGCCGCGGCAAAAAACAGACCGGCCCCGGCACCCCGGAATGGGCCGCCGCGGCAAAAAACGGACCGGCGCCGGCACCCCTGAATGGGCCGCCGCGGCAAAAAACGGACCGGCCCCGGCACCCCGGAATGGGCCGCCGCGGCAAAAAACGGACCGGCTCCGGCACCCCGGAATGGGCCGCCGCGGCAAAAAACGTACCGGCACCGGCACCCCGGAATGGGCCGCCGCGGCAAAAAACGGACCGGAGCCGGCACCCCGGAATGGGCCGCCGCGGCAAAAAACGGATCGGCGCCGGCACCCCGGAATGGGCCGCCGCAGCAAAAAACAGACCGGAGCCGGCACCCCGGAATGGGCCGCCGCGGCAAAAAACGGACCAGCTCCGGCAACCCGGAATGGGCCGCCGCGGCAAAAAACGGACCGGGTCCGGCACCCCGGAATGGGTCGCCGCGGCAAAAAACGGACCGGCCCCGGCACCCCGGAATGGGCCACCGCGGCAAAAAACGGACCGGCTCCGGCACCCCGGAATGGGCCGCCGCGGCAAAAAACGGACCGGCGCCGGCACCCCGGAATGGGCCGCCGCGGGAAAAAACGGACCGGGTCCGGCACCCCGGAATGGGCCGCCGCGGCAAAAAACGGACCGGCCCCGGCACCCCGGAATGGGCCGCCGCGGTAAAAAACGGACCGGGTCCGGCACCCTGGAATGGGCCGCCGCGGCAAAAAACGGACCGGCACCGGCACCCCGGAATGGGCCGCCGCGGCAAAAAACGGACCGGGTCCGGCACCCCGGAATGGGCCGCCGCAGCAAAAAACGGACCGGCTCCGGCACCCCGGAATGGGCCGCCGCGGCAAAAAACGGACCGGCGCCGGCACCCCGGAATGGGCCGCCGCGGCAAAAAACGGACCGGGTCCGGCACCCCGGAATGGGCCGCCGCGGCAAAAAACGGACCGGGTCCGGCACCCCGGAATGGGCCGCCGCGGCAGAAAACGGATCGGAGCCGGCACCCCGGAATGGGCCGCCGCGGCAAAAAACGGACCGGGTCCGGCACCCCGGAATGGGCCGCCGCGGCAAAAAAACGGACCGGCGCCGGCACCCCGGAATGGGCCGCCGCGGCAAAAAACGGACCAGCTCCGGCACCCCGGAATGGGCCGCCGCGGCAAAAAACGGACCGGCGCCGGCACCCCGGAATGGGTCGCCGCGGCAAAAAACGGACCGGCGCCGGCACCCCGGAATGGGCCGCCGCGGCAAAAAACGGACCGGCGCCGGCACCCCGGAATGGGCCGCCGCGGCAAAAAACGGACCGGGTCCGGCACCCCGGAATGGGCCGCCGCGGCAAAAAACGGACCGGCGCCGGCACCCCGGAATGGGCCGCCGCGGCAAAAAACGGACCGGGTCCGGCACCCCGGAATGGGCCGCCGCGGCAAAAAACGGACCGGCTCTGGCACCCCGGAATGGGCCGCCGCGGCAAAAAACGGACCGGAGCCGGCACCCCGGAATGGGCCGCCGCGGCAAAAAACGGACCGGAGCCGGCACCCCGGAATGGGCCGCCGCGGCAAAAAACGGACCGGCTCCGGCACCCCGGAATGGGCCGCCGCGGCAAAAAACGTACCGGCACCGGCACCCCGGAATGGGCCGCCGCGGCAAAAAACGGACCGGCCCCGGCACCCCGGAATGGGCCGCCGCGGCAAAAAACGGACCGGCGCCGGCACCCCGGAATGGGCCGCCGCGGCAAAAAACGGACCGGCGCCGGCACCCCGGAATGGGCCGCCGCCGAAAAAAACGGACCGGGTCCGGCACCCCGGAATGGGCCGCCGCAGCAAAAAACGGACCGGCTCCGGCACCCCGGAATGGGCCGCCGCGGCAAAAAACGGACCGGCGCCGGCACCCCGGAATGGGCCGCCGCGGCAAAAAACGGACCGGCGCCGGCACCCCGGAATGGGCCGCCGCGGCAAAAAACGGACCGGGTCCGGCACCCCGGAATGGGCCGCCGCGGCAAAAAACGGACCGGCCCCGGCACCCCGGAATGGGCCGCCGCGGCAAAAAACGGATCGGAGCCGGCACCCCGGAATGGGCCGCCGCGGCAAAAAACGGACCGGCCCCGGCACCCCGGAATGGGCCGCCGCGGCAAAAAACGGACCGGCCCCGGCACCCCGGAATGGGCCGCCGCGGCAAAAAACGGACCGGCCCCGGCACCCCGGAATGGGCCGCCGCGGCAAAAAACGGACCGGCTCCGGCACCCCGGAATGGGCCGCCGCGGCAAAAAACGGACCGGCGCCGGCACCCCGGAATGGGCCGCCGCGGCAAAAAACGGACCGGGTCCGGCACCCCGGAATGGGCCGCCGCGGCAAAAAACGTACCGGCGCCGGCACCCCGGAATGGGCCGCCGCGGCAAAAAACGGACCGGCCCCGGCACCCCGGCATGGGCCGCCGCGGCAAAAAACGGACCGGCTCCGGCACCCCGGAATGGGCCGCCGCGGCAAAAAACGGACCGGAGCCGGCACCCCGGAATGGGCCGCCGCGGCAAAAAACGGATCGGAGCCGGCACCCCGGAATGGGCCGCCGCGGCAAAAAACGGACCGGAGCCGGCACCCCGGAATGGGCCGCCGCGGCAAAAAACGGACCGGCCCCGGCACCCCGGAATGGGCCGCCGCGGCAAAAAACGGACCGGAGCCGGCACCCCGGAATGGGCCGCCGCGGCAAAAAACGGACCGGCCCCGGCACCCCGGAATGGGCCGCCGCGGCAAAAAACGGACCGGAGCCGGCACCCCGGAATGGGCCGCCGCGGCAAAAAACGGACCGGGTCCGGCACCCCGGAATGGGCCGCCGCGGCAAAAAACGGACCGGCCCCGGCACCCCGGCATGGGCCGCCGCGGCAAAAAACGGACCGGCTCCGGCACCCCGGAATGGGCCGCCGCGGCAAAAAACGGACCGGCGCCGGCACCCCGGAATGGGCCGCCGCGGCAAAAAACGGATCGGAGCCGGCACCCCGGAATGGGCCGCCGCGGCAAAAAACGGATCGGAGCCGGCACCCCGGAATGGGCCGCCGCGGCAAAAAACGGACCGGCGCCGGCACCCCGGAATGGGCCGCCGCGGCAAAAAACGGACCGGCTCCGGCACCCCGGAATGGGCCGCCGCGGCAAAAAACGGACCGGCACCGGCACCCCGGAATGGGCCGCCGCGGCAAAAAACGGACCGGAGCCGGCACCCCGGAATGGGCCGCCGCGGCAAAAAACGGACCGGCCCCGGCACCCCGGAATGGGCCGCCGCGGCAAAAAACGGACCGGAGCCGGCACCCCGGAATGGGCCGCCGCGGCAAAAAACGGACCGGCTCCGGCACCCCGGAATGGGCCGCCGCGGCAAAAAACGGACCGGCCCCGGCACCCCGGAATGGGCCGCCGCGGCAAAAAACGGACCGGCGCCGGCACCCCGGAATGGGCCGCCGCGGCAAAAAACGGACCGGAGCCGGCACCCCGGAATGGGCCGCCGCGGCAAAAAACGGACCGGCGCCGGCACCCCGGAATGGGCCACCGCGGCAAAAAACGGACCTGGTCCGGCACCCCGGAATGGGCCGCCGCGGCAAAAAACGGACCGGGTCCGGCACCCCGGAATGGGCCGCCGCGGCAAAAAACGGATCGGCGCCGGCACCCCGGAATGGGCCGCCGCGGCAAAAAACGGACCGGCTCTGGCACCCCGGAATGGGCCGCCGCAGCAAAAAACAGACCGGCCCCGGCACCCCGGAATGGGCCGCCGCGGCAAAAAACGGACCGGCTCCGGCACCCCGGAATGGGCCGCCGCGGCAAAAAACGGATCGGCCCCGGCACCCCGGAATGGGCCGCCGCGGCAAAAAACGGACCGGCTCCGGCACCCCGGAATGGGCCGCCGCGGCAAAAAACGTACCGGCACCGGCACCCCGGAATGGGCCGCCGCGGCAAAAAACGGACCGGCGCCGGCACCCCGGAATGGGCCGCCGCGGCAAAAAACGGACCGGGTCCGGCACCCCGGAATGGGCCGCCGCGGCAAAAAACGGACCGGCCCCGGCACCCCGGAATGGGCCGCCGCGGCAAAAAACGGACCGGAGCCGGCACCCCGGAATGGGCCGCCGCGGCAAAAAACGGACCGGGTCCGGCACCCCGGAATGGGCCGCCGCGGCAAAAAACGGACCGGCCCCGGCACCCCGGAATGGGCCGCCGCGGCAAAAAACGTACCGGCACCGGCACCCCGGAATGGGCCGCCGCGGCAAAAAACGGACCGGAGCCGGCACCCCGGAATGGGCCGCCGCGGCAAAAAACGGACCGGCCCCGGCACCCCGGAATGGGCCGCCGCGGCAAAAAACGGACCGGCTCCGGCACCCCGGAATGGGCCGCCGCGGCAAAAAACGGACCGGAGCCGGCACCCCGGAATGGGCCGCCGCGGCAAAAAACGGACCGGCCCCGGCACCCCGGAATGGGCCGCCGCGGCAAAAAAACGGACCGGAGCCGGCACCCCGGAATGGGCCGCCGCGGCAAAAAACGGACCGGGTCCGGCACCCCGGAATGGGCCGCCGCGGCAAAAAACGGACCGGAGCCGGCACCCCGGAATGGGCCGCCGCGGCAAAAAACGGACCGGGTCCGGCACCCCGGAATGGGCCGCCGCGGCAAAAAACGTACCGGCACCGGCACCCCGGAATGGGCCGCCGCGGCAAAAAACGGACCGGAGCCGGCACCCCAGAATGGGCCGCCGCGGCAAAAAACGGACCGGAGCCGGCACCCCGGAATGGGCCGCCGCGGCAAAAAACGGACCGGCCCCGGCACCCCGGAATGGGCCGCCGCGGCAAAAAACGGACCGGCGCCGGCACCCCGGAATGGGCCGCCGCGGCAAAAAACGGACCGGCTCCGGCACCCCGGAATGGGCCGCCGCGGCAAAAAACGTACCGGCACCGGCACCCCGGAATGGGCCGCCGCGGCAAAAAACGGACCGGAGCCGGCACCCCGGAATGGGCCGCCGCGGCAAAAAACGGACCGGCGCCGGCACCCCCGGAATGGGCCGCCGCGGCAAAAAACGGACCGGGTCCGGCACCCCAGAATGGGCCGCCGCGGCAAAAAACGGACCGGACCCGGCGCCCATGAATGGGCCGCCGCGGCAAAAAACGGACCGGCCCCGGCACCCCGGAATGGGCCGCCGCGGCAAAAAACGGACCGGCGCCGGCACCCCGGAATGGGCCGCCGCGGCAAAAAACGGACCGGCCCCGGCACCCCGGAATGGGCCGCCGCGGCAAAAAACGGACCGGCTCTGGCACCCCGGAATGGGCCGCCGCAGCAAAAAACAGACCGGCCCCGGCACCCCGGAATGGGCCGCCGCGGCAAAAAACGGACCGGGTCCGGCACCCCGGAATGGGCCGCCGCGGCAAAAAACGGACCGGCTCCGGCACCCCGGAATGGGCCGCCGCGGCAAAAAACGGACCGGAGCCGGCACCCCGGAATGGGCCGCCGCGGCAAAAAACGGACCGGCCCCGGCACCCCGGAATGGGCCGCCGCGGCAAAAAACGGACCGGAGCCGGCACCCCGGAATGGGCCGCCGCGGCAAAAAACGGACCGGGTCCGGCACCCCGGAATGGGCCGCCGCGGCAAAAAACGGATCGGAGCCGGCACCCCGGAATGGGCCGCCGCGGCAAAAAACGGACCGGCCCCGGCACCCCGGAATGGGCCGCCACGGCAAAAAACGGACCGGCCCCGGCACACCGGAATGGGCCGCCGCGGCAAAAAACGGACCGGGTCCGGCACCCCGGAATGGGCCGCCGCGGCAAAAAACGGACCGGCACCGGCACCCCGGAATGGGCCGCCGCGGCAAAAAAACGGACCGGAGCCGGCACCCCGGAATGGGCCGCCGCGGCAAAAAACGGACCGGGTCCGGCACCCCGGAATGGGCCGCCGCGGCAAAAAACGGACCGGAGCCGGCACCCCCGGAATGGGCCGCCGCGGCAAAAAACGGACCGGGTCCGGCACCCCGGAATGGGCCGCCGCGGCAAAAAACGGACCGGCACCGGCACCCCGGAATGGGCCGCCGCGGCAAAAAAACGGACCGGAGCCGGCACCCCAGAATGGGCCGCCGCGGCAAAAAACGGACCGGAGCCGGCACCCCGGAATGGGCCGCCGCGGCAAAAAACGGACCGGCCCCGGCACCCCGGAATGGGCCGCCGCGGCAAAAAACGGACCGGCGCCGGCACCCCGGAATGGGCCGCCGCGGCAAAAAACGGACCGGCTCCGGCACCCCGGAATGGGCCGCCGCGGCAAAAAACGGACCGGCACCGGCCCCCCGGAATGGGCCGCCGCGGCAAAAAACGGATTGGAGCCGGCACCCCGGAATGGGCCGCCGCGGCAAAAAACGGACCGGCGCCGGCACCCCGGAATGGGCCGCCGCGGCAAAAAACGGACCGGCTCCGGCACCCCGGAATGGGCCGCCGCGGCAAAAAACGGACCGGCTCCGGCACCCCGGAATGGGCCGCCGCGGCAAAAAACGGATCGGAGCCGGCACCCCGGAATGGGCCGCCGCGGCAAAAAACGGACCGGCCCCGGCACCCCGGAATGGGCCGCCGCGGCAAAAAACGGATCGGAGCCGGCACCCCGGAATGGGCCGCCGCGGCAAAAAACGGACCGGCCCCGGCACCCCGGAATGGGCCACCGCGGCAAAAAACGGACCGGAGCCGGCACCCCGGAATGCGCCGCCGCGGCAAAAAACGGACCGGGTCCGGCACCCCGGAATGGGCCGCCGCGGCAAAAAACAGACCGGCCCCGGCACCCCGGAATGGGCCGCCGCGGCAAAAAACGGACCGGCGCCGGCACCCCTGAATGGGCCGCCGCGGCAAAAAACGGACCGGGTCCGGCACCCCGGAATGGGCCGCCGCGGCAAAAAACGGACCGGCTCCGGCACCCCGGAATGGGCCGCCGCGGCAAAAAACGGACCGGCGCCGGCACCCCGGAATGGGCCGCCGCGGCAAAAAACGGACCGGGTCCGGCACCCCGGAATGGGCCGCCGCGGCAAAAAACGGACCGGGTCCGGCACCCCGGAATGGGCCGCCGCGGCAAAAAACGGACCGGCCCCGGCACCCCGGAATGGGCCGCCGCGGCAAAAAACGGATCGGAGCCGGCACCCCGGAATGGGCCGCCGCGGCAAAAAACGGACCTGGTCCGGCACCCCGGAATGGGCCGCCGCGGCAAAAAACGGACCGGCGCCGGCACCCCGGAATGGGCCGCCGCGGCAAAAAACGGACCAGCTCCGGCACCCCGGAATGGGCCGCCGCGGCAAAAAACGGACCGGCGCCGGCACCCCGGAATGGGTCGCCGCGGCAAAAAACGGACCGGGTCCGGCACCCCGGAATGGGCCGCCGCGGCAAAAAACGGACCGGCGCCGGCACCCCGGAATGGGCCGCCGCGGCAAAAAACGGACCGGCGCCGGCACCCCGGAATGGGCCGCCGCGGCAAAAAACGGACCGGGTCTGGCACCCCGGAATGGGCCGCCGCGGCAAAAAACGGACCGGCGCCGGCACCCCGGAATGGGCCGCCGCGGCAAAAAACGGACCGGGTCCGGCACCCCGGAATGGGCCGCCGCGGCAAAAAACGGACCGGCTCCGGCACCCCGGAATGGGCCGCCGCGGCAAAAAACGGACCGGAGCCGGCACCCCGGAATGGGCCGCCGCGGCAAAAAACGGACCGGAGCCGGCACCCCGGAATGGGCCGCCGCGGCAAAAAACGGATCGGAGCCGGCACCCCGGAATGGGCCGCCGCGGCAAAAAACGGACCGGCGCCGGCACCCCGGAATGGGCCGCCGCGGCAAAAAACGGACCGGCCCCGGCACCCCGGAATGGGCCGCCGCGGCAAAAAACGGACCGGAACCGGCACCCCGGAATGGGCCGCCGCGGCAAAAAACGGACCGGAACCGGCACCCCGGAATGGGCCGCCGCGGCAAAAAACGGACCGGAGCCGGCACCCCGGAATGGGCCGCCGCGGCAAAAAACGGACCGGCTCCGGCACCCCGGAATGGGCCGCCGCGGCAAAAAACGGACCGGCGCCGGCACCCCGGAATGGGCCGCCGCGGCAAAAAACGGACCGGCGCCGGCACCCCGGAATGGGCCGCCGCCGAAAAAAACGGACCGGGTCCGGCACCCCGGAATGGGCCGCCGCAGCAAAAAACGGACCGGCTCCGGCACCCCGGAATGGGCCGCCGCGGCAAAAAACGGACCGGCGCCGGCACCCCGGAATGGGCCGCCGCGGCAAAAAACGGACCGGCGCCGGCACCCCGGAATGGGCCGCCGCGGCAAAAAACGGACCGGGTCCGGCACCCCGGAATGGGCCGCCGCGGCAAAAAACGGACCGGCCCCGGCACCCCGGAATGGGCCGCCGCGGCAAAAAACGGATCGGAGCCGGCACCCCGGAATGGGCCGCCGCGGCAAAAAACGGACCGGCGCCGGCACCCCGGAATGGGCCGCCGCGGCAAAAAACGGACCGGCCCCGGCACCCCGGAATGGGCCGCCGCGGCAAAAAACGGACCGGCCCCGGCACCCCGGAATGGGCCGCCGCGGCAAAAAACGGACCGGCTCCGGCACCCCGGAATGGGCCGCCGCGGCAAAAAACGGACCGGCGCCGGCACCCCGGAATGGGCCGCCGCGGCAAAAAACGGACCGGGTCCGGCACCCCGGAATGGGCCGCCGCGGCAAAAAACGTACCGGCGCCGGCACCCCGGAATGGGCCGCCGCGTCAAAAAACGGACCGGGTCCGGCACCCCGGCATGGGCCGCCGCGGCAAAAAACGGACCGGCTCCGGCACCCCGGAATGGGCCGCCGCGGCAAAAAACGGACCGGAGCCGGCACCCCGGAATGGGCCGCCGCGGCAAAAAACGGATCGGAGCCGGCACCCCGGAATGGGCCGCCGCGGCAAAAAACGGATCGGAGCCGGCACCCCGGAATGGGCCGCCGCGGCAAAAAACGGACCGGCCCCGGCACCCCGGAATGGGCCGCCGCGGCAAAAAACGGACCGGGTCCGGCACCCCGGAATGGGCCGCCGCGGCAAAAAACGTACCGGCACCGGCACCCCGGAATGGGCCGCCGCGGCAAAAAACGGACCGGGTCCGGCACCCCGGAATGGGCCGCCGCGGCAAAAAACGGACCGGCCCCGGCACCCCGGAATGGGCCGCCGCGGCAAAAAACGGACCGGAGCCGGCACCCCGGAATGGGCCGCCGCGGCAAAAAACGGACCGGCTCCGGCACCCCGGAATGGGCCGCCGCGGCAAAAAACGGACCGGCGCCGGCACCCCGGAATGGGCCGCCGCGGCAAAAAACGGACCGGAGCCGGCACCCCGGAATGGGCCGCCGCGGCAAAAAACGGACCGGGTCCGGCACCCCGGAATGGGCCGCCGCGGCAAAAAACGGACCGGCCCCGGCACCCCGGCATGGGCCGCCGCGGCAAAAAACGGACCGGCTCCGGCACCCCGGAATGGGCCGCCGCGGCAAAAAACGGACCGGGTCCGGCACCCCGGAATGGGCCGCCGCGGCAAAAAACGGATCGGAGCCGGCACCCCGGAATGGGCCGCCGCGGCAAAAAACGGACCGGCGCCGGCACCCCGGAATGGGCCGCCGCGGCAAAAAACGGACCGGGTCCGGCACCCCGGAATGGGCCGCCGCGGCAAAAAACGTACCGGCACCGGCACCCCGGAATGGGCCGCCGCGGCAAAAAACGGACCGGAGCCGGCACCCCGGAATGGGCCGCCGCGGCAAAAAACGGACCGGCCCCGGCACCCCGGAATGGGCCGCCGCGGCAAAAAACGGACCGGAGCCGGCACCCCGGAATGGGCCGCCGCGGCAAAAAACGGACCGGCTCCGGCACCCCGGAATGGGCCGCCGCGGCAAAAAACGGACCGGCCCCGGCACCCCGGAATGGGCCGCCGCGGCAAAAAACGGACCGGCGCCGGCACCCCGGAATGGGCCGCCGCGGCAAAAAACGGACCGGGTCCGGCACCCCGGAATGGGCCGCCGCGGCAAAAAACGGACCGGCGCCGGCACCCCGGAATGGGCCACCGCGGCAAAAAACGGACCTGGTCCGGCACCCCGGAATGGGCCGCCGCGGCAAAAAACGGACCGGGTCCGGCACCCCGGAATGGGCCGCCGCGGCAAAAAACGGATCGGCGCCGGCACCCCGGAATGGGCCGCCGCGGCAAAAAACGGACCGGCTCTGGCACCCCGGAATGGGCCGCCGCAGCAAAAAACAGACCGGCCCCGGCACCCCGGAATGGGCCGCCGCGGCAAAAAACGGACCGGCGCCGGCACCCCGGAATGGGCCGCCGCGGCAAAAAACGGACCGGGTCCGGCACCCCGGAATGGGCCGCCGCGGCAAAAAACGGACCGGCCCCGGCACCCCGGAATGGGCCGCCGCGGCAAAAAACGGACCGGGTCCGGCACCCCGGAATGGGCCGCCGCGGCAAAAAACGGACCGGCACCGGCACCCCGGAATGGGCCGCCGCCGAAAAAAACGGACCGGGTCCGGCACCCCGGAATGGGCCGCCGCGGCAAAAAACGGACCGGCTCCGGCACCCCGGAATGGGCCGCCGCGGCAAAAAACGGACCGGCGCCGGCACCCCGGAATGGGCCGCCGCGGCAAAAAACGGACCGGCCCCGGCACCCCGGAATGGGCCGCCGCGGCAAAAAACGGATCGGAGCCGGCACCCCGGAATGGGCCGCCGCGGCAAAAAACGGACCGGCCCCGGCACCCCGGAATGGGCCGCCGCGGCAAAAAACGGACCGGGTCCGGCAACCCGGAATGGGCCGCCGCGGCAAAAAACGGACCGGCGCCGGCACCCCGGAATGGGCCGCCGCGGCAAAAAACGGACCGGCTCCGGCAACCCGGAATGGGCCGCCGCGGCAAAAAACGGACCGGCGCCGGCACCCCGGAATGGGTCGCCGCGGCAAAAAACGGACCGGCCCCGGCACCCCGGAATGGGCCGCCGCGGCAAAAAACGGACCGGCTCCGGCACCCCGGAATGGGCCGCCACGGCAAAAAACGGACCGGCGCCGGCACCCCGGAATGGGCCGCCGCGGCAAAAAACGGACCTGGTCCGGCACCCCGGAATGGGCCGCCGCGGCAAAAAACGGACCGGCGCCGGCACCCCGGAATGGGCCGCCGCAGCAAAAAACGGACCGGCCCCGGCACCCCGGCATGGGCCGCCGCGGCAAAAAACGGACCGGCTCCGGCACCCCGGAATGGGCCGCCGCGGCAAAAAACGGACCGGCCCCGGCACCCCGGAATGGGCCGCCGCGGCAAAAAACGGACCGGCTCCGGCACCCCGGAATGGGCCGCCGCGGCAAAAAACGGACCGGCCCCGGCACCCCGGAATGGGCCGCCGCGGCAAAAAACGGACCGGCGCCGGCACCCCGGAATGGGCCGCCGCGGCAAAAAACGGACCGGCTCCGGCACCCCGGAATGGGCCGCCGCGGCAAAAAACGTACCGGCACCGGCACCCCGGAATGGGCCGCCGCGGCAAAAAACGGACCGGAGCCGGCACCCCGGAATGGGCCGCCGCGGCAAAAAACGGACCGGCCCCGGCACCCCGGAATGGGCCGCCGCGGCAAAAAACGGACCGGGTCCGGCACCCCGGAATGGGCCGCCGCGGCAAAAAACGGACCGGCCCCGGCACACCGGAATGGGCCGCCGCGGCAAAAAACGGACCGGCTCCGGCACCCCGGAATGGGCCGCCGCGGCAAAAAAACGGACCGGCTCCGGCACCCCGGAATGGGCCGCCGCGGCAAAAAACGTACCGGCACCGGCACCCCGGAATGGGCCGCCGCGGCAAAAAAACCGACCGGAGCTGGCACCCCGGAATGGGCCGCCGCGGCAAAAAACGGACCGGGTCCGGCACCCCGGAATGGGCCGCCGCGGCAAAAAACGGACCGGAGCCGGCACCCCGGAATGGGCCGCCGCGGCAAAAAACGGACCGGCCCCGGCACCCCGGAATGGGCCGCCGCGGCAAAAAACGGACCGGAGCCGGCACCCCGGAATGGGCCGCCGCGGCAAAAAACGGACCGGCGCCGGCACCCCGGAATGGGCCGCCGCGGCAAAAAACGGATCGGAGCCGGCACCCCGGAATGGGCCGCCGCGGCAAAAAACGGACCGGGTCCGGCACCCCGGCATGGGCCGCCGCGGCAAAAAACGGACCGGCTCCGGCACCCCGGAATGGGCCGCCGCGGCAAAAAACGGACCGGGTCCGGCACCCCGGAATGGGCCGCCGCGGCAAAAAACGGACCGGAGCCGGCACCCCGGAATGGGCCACCGCGGCAAAAAACGGACCGGCTCCGGCACCCCGGAATGGGCCGCCGCGGCAAAAAACGGATCGGAGCCGGCACCCCGGAATGGGCCGCCGCGGCAAAAAACGGACCGGCCCCGGCACCCCGGAATGGGCCGCCGCGGCAAAAAACGGACCGGCCCCGGCACCCCGGAATGGGCCGCCGCGGCAAAAAACGGACCGGGTCCGGCACCCCGGAATGGGCCGCCGCAAAAAAAAAACGGACCTGGTCCGGCACCCCGGAATGGGCCGCCGCGGCAAAAAACGGACCGGCGCCGGCACCCCGGAATGGGCCGCCGCGGCAAAAAACGGACCGGGTCCGGCACCCCGGAATGGGCCGCCGCGGCAAAAAACGGACCTGGTCCGGCACCCCGGAATGGGACGCCGCGGCAAAAAACGGACCTGGTCCGGCACCCCGGAATGGGCCGCCGCGGCAAAAAACGGACCGGCGCCGGCACCCCGGAATGGGGAGCCGCGGCAAAAAACGGATCGGCTCCGGCACCCCGGAATGGGCCGCCGCAGCAAAAAACAGACCGGCCCCGGCACCCCGGAATGGGCCGCCGCGGCAAAAAACGGACCAGCTCCGGCACCCCGGAATGGGCCGCCGCGGCAAAAAACGGACCGGCCCCGGCACCCCGGAATGGGCCGCCGCGGCAAAAAACGGACCGGCCCCGGCACCCCGGAATGGGCCGCCGCGGCAAAAAACGGACCGGAGCCGGCACCCCGGAATGGGCCGCCGCGGCAAAAAACGGACCGGCGCCGGCACCCCGGAATGGGCCGCTGCGGCAAAAAACGGACCGGCGCCGGCACCCCGGAATGGGCCGCCGCGGGAAAAAACGGACCGGGTCCGGCACCCCGGAATGGGCCGCCGCGGCAAAAAAAGGACCGGCCCCGGCACCCCGGAATGGGCCGCCGCGGTAAAAAACGGACCGGGTCCGGCACCCCGGAATGGGCCGCCGCGGCAAAAAACGGACCGGCACCGGCACCCCGGAATGGGCCGCCGCGGTAAAAAACGGACCGGGTCCGGCACCCCGGAATGGGCCGCCGCGGCAAAAAACGGACCGGCGCCGGCACCCCGGAATGGGCCGCTGCGGCAAAAAACGGACCGGCGCCGGCACCCCGGAATGGGCCGCCGCGGGAAAAAACGGACCGGGTCCGGCACCCCGGAATGGGCCGCCGCGGCAAAAAAAGGACCGGCCCCGGCACCCCGGAATGGGCCGCCGCGGCAAAAAACGGACCGGCGCCGGCACCCCGGAATGGGCCGCCGCGGCAAAAAACGGACCGGCGCCGGCACCCCGGAATGGGCCGCCGCGGCAAAAAACGGACCAGCTCCGGCAACCCGGAATGGGCCGCCGCGGCAAAAAACGGACCGGAGCCGGCACCCCGGAATGGGTCGCCGCGGCAAAAAACGGACCGGGTCCGGCACCCCGGAATGGGCCGCCGCGGCAAAAAACGGACCGGGTCCGGCACCCCGGAATGGGCCGCCGCGGCAAAAAACGGACCTGGTCCGGCACCCCGGAATGGGCCGCCGCGGCAAAAAACGTACCGGCACCGGCACCCCGGAATGGGCCGCCGCGGCAAAAAACGGACCGGCGCCGGCACCCCGGAATGGGCCGCCGCGGCAAAAAACGGACCGGCTCCGGCACCCCGGAATGGGCCGCCGCGGCAAAAAACAGACCGGAGCCGGCACCCCGGAATGGGCCGCCGCGGCAAAAAACGGACCGGCCCCGGCACCCCGGAATGGGCCGCCGCGGCAAAAAACGGACCGGGTCCGGCACCCCGGAATGGGCCGCCGCGTCAAAAAACGGACCAGAGCCGGCACCCCGGAATGGGCCGCCGCGTCAAAAAACGGACCGGGTCCGGCACCCCGGAATGGGCCGCCGCGTCAAAAAACGGACCGGCCCCGGCACCCCGGAATGGTCCGCCGCGGCAAAAAACGGACCGGAGCCGGCACCCCGGAATGGGCCGCCGCGGCAAAAAACGGACCGGCGCCGGCACCCCGGAATGGGCCGCCGCGGCAAAAAACGGACCGGCTCCGGCACCCCGGAATGGGCCGCCGCGGCAAAAAACGGACCGGCGCCGGCACCCCGGAATGGGCCACCGCGGCAAAAAACGGACCGGCCCCGGCACCCCGGAATGGGCCGCCGCGGCAAAAAACGGACCGGCGCCGGCACCCCGGAATGGGCCGCCGCGGCAAAAAACGGACCGGGTCCGGCACCCCGGAATGGGCCGCCGCGGCAAAAAACGGACCGGCCCCGGCACCCCGGAATGGGCCGCCGCGGCAAAAAACGGATCGGAGCCGGCACCCCGGAATGGGCCGCCGCGGCAAAAAACGGACCGGCTCCGGCACCCCGGAATGGGCCGCCGCGGCAAAAAACGGACCGGCCCCGGCACCCCGGAATGGGCCGCCGCGGCAAAAAACGGACCGGCCCCGGCACCCCGGAATGGGCCGCCGCGGCAAAAAACGGACCGGAGCCGGCACCCCGGAATGGGCCGCCGCGGCAAAAAACGGATCGGCGCCGGCACCCCGGAATGGGCCGCCGCGGCAAAAAACGGACCGGCTCCGGCACCCCGGAATGGGCCGCCGCGGCAAAAAACGGACCGGCGCCGGCACCCCGGAATGGGCCGCCGCGGCAAAAAACGGACCGGCTCCGGCACCCCGGAATGGGCCGCCGCGGCAAAAAAACGGACCGGCGCCGGCACCCCGGAATGGGCCACCGCGGCAAAAAACGGACCTGGTCCGGCACCCCGGAATGGGCCGCCGCGGCAAAAAACGGACCGGGTCCGGCACCCCGGAATGGGCCGCCGCGGCAAAAAACGGATCGGCGCCGGCACCCCGGAATGGGCCGCCGCAGCAAAAAACAGACCGGCCCCGGCACCCCGGAATGGGCCGCCGCGGCAAAAAACGGACCAGCTCCGGCACCCCGGAATGGGCCGCCGCGGCAAAAAACGGACCGGGTCCGGCACCCTGGAATGGGCCGCCGCGGCAAAAAACGGACCGGCGCCGGCACCCCGGAATGGGCCGCCGCGGCAAAAAACGGACCGGCCCCGGCACACCGGAATGGGCCGCCGCGGCAAAAAACGGACCGGCTCCGGCACCCCGGAATGGGCCGCCGCGGCAAAAAACGGACCGGGTCCGGCACCCCGGAATGGGCCGCCGCGGCAAAAAACGGACCGGGTCCGGCACCCCGGAATGGGCCGCCGCGGCAAAAAACGGACCTGGTCCGGCACCCCGGAATGGGCCGCCGCGGCAAAAAACGGACCGGCACCGGCACCCCGGAATGGGCCGCCGCGGCAAAAAACGGACCGGGTCCGGCACCCCGGAATGGGCCGCCGCGGCAAAAACGGACCGGCGCCGGCACCCCGGAATGGGCCGCCGCGGCAAAAAACGGACCGGGTCCGGCACCCCGGAATGGGCCGCCGCGGCAAAAAACGGACCGGCGCCGGCACCCCGGAATGGGCCGCCGCGGCAAAAAACGGACCGGCTCCGGCACCCCGGAATGGGCCGCCGCGGCAAAAAACGGACCGGAGCCGGCACCCCGGAATGGGCCGCCGCGGCAAAAAACGGACCGGCCCCGGCACCCCGGAATGGGCCGCCGCGGCAAAAAACGGACCGGAGCCGGCACCCCGGAATGGGCCGCCGCGGCAAAAAACGGACCGGCGCCGGCACCCCGGAATGGGGCCGCCGCGGCAAAAAACGGACCGGCTCCGGCACCCCGGAATGGGCCGCCGCGGCAAAAAACGGTCCGGCGCCGGCACCCCGGAATGGGCCACCGCGGCAAAAAACGGACCGGCCCCGGCACCCCGGAATGGGCCGCCGCGGCAAAAAACGGACCGGCCCCGGCACCCCGGAATGGGCCGCCGCGGCAAAAAACGGACCGGGTCCGGCACCCCGGAATGGGCCGCCGCGGCAAAAAACGGACCGGCGCCGGCACCCGGAATGGGCCGCCGCGGCAAAAAACGGACCGGGTCCGGCACCCCGGAATGGGCCGCCGCGGCAAAAAACGGACCGGCCCCGGCACCCCGGAATGGGCCGCCGCGGCAAAAAACGGATCGGAGCCGGCACCCCGGAATGGGCCGCCGCGGCAAAAAACGGACCGGCTCCGGCACCCCGGAATGGGCCGCCGCGGCAAAAAACGGACCGGGTCCGGCACCCCGGAATGGGCCGCCGCGGCAAAAAACGGACCGGCCCCGGCACCCCGGAATGGGCCGCCGCGGCAAAAAACGGACCGGAGCCGGCACCCCGGAATGGGCCGCCGCGGCAAAAAACGGACCGGGTCCGGCACCCCGGAATGGGCCGCCGCGGCAAAAAACGGACCGGGTCCGGCACCCCGGAATGGGCCGCCGCGGCAAAAAACGGACCGGCCCCGGCACCCCGGAATGGGCCGCCGCGGCAAAAAACGGACCGGGTCCGGCACCCCGGAATGGGCCGCCGCGGCAAAAAACGGACCGGCGCCGGCACCCCGGAATGGGCCACCGCGGCAAAAAACGGACCTGGTCCGGCACCCCGGAATGGGCCGCCGCGGCAAAAAACGGACCGGCTCCGGCACCCCGGAATGGGCCGCCGCGGCAAAAAACGGATCGGCGCCGGCACCCCGGAATGGGCCGCCGCAGCAAAAAACAGACCGGCCCCGGCACCCCGGAATGGGCCGCCGCGGCAAAAAACGGACCAGCTCCGGCACCCCGGAATGGGCCGCCGCGGCAAAAAACGGACCGGGTCCGGCACCCTGGAATGGGTCGCCGCGGCAAAAAACGGACCGGGTCCGGCACCCCGGAATGGGCCGCCGCGGGAAAAAAACGGACCGGCTCCGGCACCCCGGAATGGGCCGCCGCGGCAAAAAACGGACCGGCGCCGGCACCCCGGGTCTGGGCCGCCGCGGGAAAAAACGGACCGGGTCCGGCACCCCGGAATGGGCCGCCGCGGTAAAAAACGGACCGGGTCCGGCACCCCGGAATGGGCCGCCGCGGCAAAAAACGGACCGGCACCGGCACCCCGGAATGGGCCGCCGCCGAAAAAAACGGACCGGCTCCGGCACCCCGGAATGGGCCGTCGCGGCAAAAAACGGACCGGGTCCGGCACCCCGGAATGGGCCGCCGCGGCAAAAAACGGACCGGCGCCGGCACCCCGGAATGGGCCGCCGCGTCAAAAAACGGACCGGCCCCGGCACCCCGGAATGGGCTGCCGCGGCAAAAAACGGATCGGAGCCGGCACCCCGGAATGGGCCGCCGCGGCAAAAAACGGACCGGCCCCGGCACCCCGGAATGGGCCGCCGCGGCAAAAAACGGACCGGCTCCGGCACCCCGGAATGGGCCGCCGCGGCAAAAAACGGACCGGCTCCGGCACCCCGGAATGGGCCGCCGCGGCAAAAAACGTACCGGCACCGGCACCCCGGAATGGGCCGCCGCGGCAAAAAAACGGACCGGAGCTGGCACCCCGGCATGGGCCGCCGCGGCAAAAAACGGACCTGCCCCGGCACCCCGGAATGGGCCGCCGCGGCAAAAAACGGACCGGCTCTGGCACCCCGGAATGGGCCGCCGCAGCAAAAAACGGACCGGAGCCGGCACCCCGGAATGGGCCGCCGCGGCAAAAAACGGACCGGCTCCGGCACCCCGGAATGGGCCGCCGCGGCAAAAAACGGACCGGGTCCGGCACCCCGGAATGGGCCGCCGCGGCAAAAAACGGATCGGAGCCGGCACCCCGGAATGGGCCGCCGCGGCAAAAAACGGACCGGCCCCGGCACCCCGGAATGGGCCGCCGCGGCAAAAAACGGACCGGCACCGGCACCCCGGAATGGGCCGCCGCGGCAAAAAACGGATCGGAGCCGGCACCCCGGAATGGGCCGCCGCGGCAAAAAACGGATCGGAGCCGGCACCCCGGAATGGGCCGCCGCGGCAAAAAACGGACCGGCTCCGGCACCCCGGAATGGGCCGCCGCGGCAAAAAACGGACCGGAGCCGGCACCCCGGAATGGGGCCGCCGCGGCAAAAAACGGACCGGCCCCGGCACCCCGGAATGGGCCGCCGCGGCAAAAAACGGACCGGAGCCGGCACCACGGAATGGGCCGCCGCGGCAAAAAACGGACCGGGTCCGGCACCCCGGAATGGGCCGCCGCGGCAAAAAACGGACCGGCACCGGCACCCCGGAATGGGCCGCCGCGGCAAAAAACGGACCGGCGCCGGCACCCCGGAATGGGCCGCCACGGCAAAAAACGGACCGGCCCCGGCACACCGGAATGGGCCGCCGCGGCAAAAAACGGACCGGCTCCGGCACCCCGGAATGGGCCGCCGCGGCAAAAAACGTACCGGCACCGGCACCCCGGAATGGGCCGCCGCGGCAAAAAAAACGGACCGGAGCCGGCACCCCGGAATGGGCCGCCGCGGCAAAAAACGGACCGGCCCCGGCACCCCGGAATGGGCCGCCGCGGCAAAAAACGGACCGGAGCCGGCACCCCGGAATGGGCCGCCGCGGCAAAAAACGGACCGGGTCCGGCACCCCGGAATGGGCCGCCGCGCCAAAAAACGGACCGGCCCCGGCACCCCGGAATGGGCCGCCGCGCCAAAAAACGGACCGGCCCCCGGCACCCCGGAATGGGCCGCCGCGGCAAAAAACGGACCGGCGCCGGCACCCCGGAATGGGCCACCGCGGCAAAAAACGGACCTGGTCCGGCACCCCGGAATGGGCCGCCGCGGCAAAAAACGGACCGGGTCCGGCACCCCCGGAATGGGCCGCCGCGGCAAAAAACGGATCGGCGCCGGCACCCCGGAATGGGGCCGCCGCAGCAAAAAACAGACCGGCCCCGGCACCCCGGAATGGGCCGCCGCGGCAAAAAACGGACCAGCTCCGGCAACCCGGAATGGGCCGCCGCGGCAAAAAACGGACCGGGTCCGGCACCCTGGAATGGGTCGCCGCGGCAAAAAACGGACCGGCCCCGGCACCCCCGGAATGGGCCGCCGCGGCAAAAAACGGACCGGCTCCGGCACCCCGGAATGGGCCGCCGCGGCAAAAAACGGACCGGCGCCGGCACCCCGGAATGGGCCGCCGCGGGAAAAAACGGACCGGGTCCGGCACCCCGGAATGGGCCGCCGCGGCAAAAAACGGACCGGCCCCGGCACCCCGGAATGGGCCGCCGCGGTAAAAAACGGACCGGGTCCGGCACCCCGGAATGGGCCGCCGCGGCAAAAAACGGACCGGCACCAGCACCCCGGAATGGGCCGCCGCCGAAAAAAACGGACCGGGTCCGGCACCCCGGAATGGGCCGCCGCGGCAAAAAACGGACCGGCGCCGGCACCCCGGAATGGGCCGCCGCGGCAAAAAACGGACCGGCCCCGGCACCCCGGGATGGGCCGCCGCGGCAAAAAACGGATCGGAGCCGGCACCCCGGAATGGGCCGCCGCGGCAAAAAACGGACCGGACCCGGCACCCCGGAATGGGCCGCCGCGGCAAAAAACGGACCGGCTCCGGCACCCCGGAATGGGCCGCCGCGGCAAAAAACGGACCGGCCTCCGGCACCCCGGAATGGGCCGCCGCGGCAAAAAACGGACCGGCCCCGGCACCCCGGAATGGGCCGCCGCGGCAAAAAACGGACCGGCGCCGGCACCCCGGAATGGGCCGCCGCGGCAAAAAACGGACCGGCTCCGGCACCCCGGAATGGGCCGCCGCGGCAAAAAACGGACCGGGTCCGGCACCCCGGAATGGGCCGCCGCGGCAAAAAACGGATCGGAGCCGGCACCCCGGAATGGGCCGCCGCGGCAAAAAACGGACCGGCTCCGGCACCCCGGAATGGGCCGCCGCGGCAAAAAACGGACCGGAGCCGGCACCCCGGAATGGGCCGCCGCGGCAAAAAACGGACCGGCCCCGGCACCCCGGAATGGGCCGCCGCGGCAAAAAACGGACCGGAGCCGGCACCCCGGAATGGGCCGCCGCGGCAAAAAACGGACCGGGTCCGGCACCCCGGAATGGGCCGCCGCGGCAAAAAACGGACCGGGTCCGGCACCCCGGAATGGGCCGCCGCGGCAAAAAACGGACCGGCGCCGGCACCCCGGAATGGGCCGCCGCGGCAAAAAACGGACCGGCTCCGGCACCCCGGAATGGGCCGCCGCGGCAAAAAACGGACCGGCGCCGGCACCCCGGAATGGGCCACCGCGGCAAAAAACGGACCTGGTCCGGCACCCCGGAATGGGCCGCCGCGGCAAAAAACGGACCGGGTCCGGCACCCCGGAATGGGCCGCCGCGGCAAAAAACGGATCGGCGCCGGCACCCCGGAATGGGCCGCCGCAGCAAAAAACAGACCGGCCCCGGCACCCCGGAATGGGCCGCCGCGGCAAAAAACGGACCAGCTCCGGCAACCCGGAATGGGCCGCCGCGGCAAAAAACGGACCGGAGCCGGCACCCCAGAATGGGCCGCCGCGGCAAAAAACGGACCGGCCCCGGCACCCCGGAATGGGCCGCCGCGGCAAAAAACGGACCGGCTCCGGCACCCCGGAATGGGCCGCCGCGGCAAAAAACGGACCGGCGCCGGCACCCCGGGTCTGGGCCGCCGCGGGAAAAAACGGACCGGGTCCGGCACCCCGGAATGGGCCGCCGCGGCAAAAAACGGATCGGAGCCGGCACCCCGGAATGGGCCGCCGCGGCAAAAAACGGACCGGCCCCGGCACCCCGGAATGGGCCGCCGCGGCAAAAAACGGACCGGCTCCGGCACCCCGGAATGGGCCGCCGCGGCAAAAAACGGACCGGCTCCGGCACCCCGGAATGGGCCGCCGCGGCAAAAAACGGACCGGCACCGGCACCCCGGAATGGGCCGCCGCGGCAAAAAAACGGACCGGGTCCGGCACCCCGGAATGGGCCGCCGCGGCAAAAAACGGACCGGAGCCGGCACCCCGGAATGGGCCGCCGCGGCAAAAAACGGACCGGCTCTGGCACCCCGGAATGGGCCGCCGCAGCAAAAAACAGACCGGCCCCGGCACCCCGGAATGGGCCGCCGCGGCAAAAAACGGACCGGCTCCGGCACCCCGGAATGGGCCGCCGCGGCAAAAAACGGACCGGCTCCGGCACCCCGGAATGGGCCGCCGCGGCAAAAAACGGATCGGAGCCGGCACCCCGGAATGGGCCGCCGCGGCAAAAAACGGACCGGCCCCGGCACCCCGGAATGGGCCGCCGCGGCAAAAAACGTACCGGCACCGGCACCCCGGAATGGGCCGCCGCGGCAAAAAACGGACCGGAGCCGGCACCCCGGAATGGGCCGCCGCGGCAAAAAACGGATCGGAGCCGGCACCCCGGAATGGGCCGCCGCGGCAAAAAACGGACCGGCTCCGGCACCCCGGAATGGGCCGCCGCGGCAAAAAACGGACCGGAGCCGGCACCCCGGAATGGGCCGCCGCGGCAAAAAACGGACCGGCCCCGGCACCCCGGAATGGGCCGCCGCGGCAAAAAACGGACCGGAGCCGGCACCCCGGAATGGGCCGCCGCGGCAAAAAACGGACCGGGTCCGGCACCCCGGAATGGGCCGCCGCGGCAAAAAACGGACCGGCCCCGGCACCCCGGAATGGGCCGCCGCGGCAAAAAACGGACCGGCGCCGGCACCCCGGAATGGGCCGCCACGGCAAAAAACGGACCGGCCCCGGCACACCGGAATGGGCCGCCGCGGCAAAAAACGGACCGGGTCCGGCACCCCGGAATGGGCCGCCGCGGCAAAAAACGTACCGGCACCGGCACCCCGGAATGGGCCGCCGCGGCAAAAAAACGGACCGGAGCCGGCACCCCGGAATGGGCCGCCGCGGCAAAAAACGGACCGGCCCCGGCACCCCGGAATGGGCCGCCGCGGCAAAAAACGGACCGGAGCCGGCACCCCGGAATGGGCCGCCGCGGCAAAAAACGGACCGGGTCCGGCACCCCGGAATGGGCCGCCGCGGCAAAAAACGGACCGGGTCCGGCACCCCGGAATGGGCCGCCGCGGCAAAAAACGGACCGGCGCCGGCACCCCGGAATGGGCCGCCGCGGCAAAAAACGGACCGGGTCCGGCACCCCGGAATGGGCCGCCGCGGCAAAAAACGGACCGGCGCCGGCACCCCGGAATGGGCCACCGCGGCAAAAAACGGACCTGGTCCGGCACCCCGGAATGGGCCGCCGCGGCAAAAAACGGACCGGCGCCGGCACCCCGGAATGGGCCGCCGCGGCAAAAAACGGATCGGCGCCGGCACCCCGGAATGGGCCGCCGCAGCAAAAAACAGACCGGCCCCGGCACCCCGGAATGGGCCGCCGCGGCAAAAAACGGACCAGCTCCGGCAACCCGGAATGGGCCGCCGCGGCAAAAAACGGACCGGGTCCGGCACCCTGGAATGGGTCGCCGCGGCAAAAAACGGACCGGCCCCGGCACCCCGGAATGGGCCGCCGCGGCAAAAAACGGACCGGGTCCGGCACCCCGGAATGGGCCGCCGCGGCAAAAAACGGATCGGAGCCGGCACCCCGGAATGGGCCGCCGCGGCAAAAAACGGACCGGCGCCGGCACCCCGGAATGGGCCGCCGCGGCAAAAAACGGACCGGGTCCGGCACCCCGGAATGGGCCGCCGCGGCAAAAAACGGACCGGAGCTGGCACCCCGGGTCTGGGCCGCCGCGGGAAAAAACGGACCGGGTCCGGCACCCCGGAATGGGCCGCCGCGGCAAAAAACGGACCGGCCCCGGCACCCCGGAATGGGCCGCCGCGGTAAAAAACGGACCGGCCCCGGCACCCCGGAATGGGCCGCCGCGGCAAAAAACGGACCGGCACCGGCACCCCGGAATGGGCCGCCGCCGAAAAAAACGGACCGGGTCCGGCACCCCGGAATGGGCCGCCGCGGCAAAAAACGGACCGGCTCCGGCACCCCGGAATGGGCCGCCGCGGCAAAAAACGGACCGGCGCCGGCACCCCGGAATGGGCCGCCGCGGCAAAAAACGGACCGGCCCCGGCACCCCGGAATGGGCCGCCGCGGCAAAAAACGGATCGGAGCCGGCACCCCGGAATGGGCCGCCGCGGCAAAAAACGGACCGGCCCCGGCACCCCGGAATGGGCCGCCGCGGCAAAAAACGGACCGGCTCCGGCACCCCGGAATGGGCCGCCGCGGCAAAAAACGGACCGGCTCCGGCACCCCGGAATGGGCCGCCGCGGCAAAAAACGGACCGGAGCCGGCACCCCCGGAATGGGCCGCCGCGGCAAAAAACGGACCGGGTCCGGCACCCCGGAATGGGCCGCCGCGGCAAAAAACGGACCGGCCCCGGCACCCCGGAATGGGCCGCCGCCGAAAAAAACGGACCGGCGCCGGCACCCCGGAATGGGCCGCCGCGGCAAAAAACGGACCGGCCCCGGCACACCGGAATGGGCCGCCGCGGCAAAAAACGGACCGGCTCCGGCACCCCGGAATGGGCCGCCGCGGCAAAAAACGTACCGGCACCGGCACCCCGGAATGGGCCGCCGCGGCAAAAAACGTACCGGCACCGGCACCCCGGAATGGGCCGCCGCGGCAAAAAACGGACCTGCCCCGGCACCCCGGAATGGGCCGCCGCGGCAAAAAACGGACCGGCTCCGGCACCCCGGAATGGGCCGCCGCGGCAAAAAACGGACCGGCCCCGGCACCCCGGAATGGGCCGCCGCGGCAAAAAACGGACCGGAGCCGGCACCCCGGAATGGGCCGCCGCGGCAAAAAACGGACCGGCCCCGGCACCCCGGAATGGGCCGCCGCGGCAAAAAACGGACCGGCCCCGGCACCCCGGAATGGGCCGCCGCGGCAAAAAACGGACCGGAGCCGGCACCCCGGAATGGGCCGCCGCGGCAAAAAACGGACCGGGTCCGGCACCCCGGAATGGGCCGCCGCGGCAAAAAACGGACCGGCCCCGGCACCCCGGAATGGGCCGCCGCGGCAAAAAACGGACCGGCGCCGGCACCCCGGAATGGGCCGCCACGGCAAAAAACGGACCGGCCCCGGCACACCGGAATGGGCCGCCGCGGCAAAAAACGGACCGGGTCCGGCACCCCGGAATGGGCCGCCGCGGCAAAAAACGTACCGGCACCGGCACCCCGGAATGGGCCGCCGCGGCAAAAAAACGGACCGGAGCCGGCACCCCGGAATGGGCCGCCGCGGCAAAAAACGGACCGGCCCCGGCACCCCGGAATGGGCCGCCGCGGCAAAAAACGGACCGGAGCCGGCACCCCGGAATGGGCCGCCGCGGCAAAAAACGGACCGGGTCCGGCACCCCGGAATGGGCCGCCGCGGCAAAAAACGGACCGGGTCCGGCACCCCGGAATGGGCCGCCGCGGCAAAAAACGGACCGGCGCCGGCACCCCGGAATGGGCCGCCGCGGCAAAAAACGGACCGGGTCCGGCACCCCGGAATGGGCCGCCGCGGCAAAAAACGGACCGGCGCCGGCACCCCGGAATGGGCCACCGCGGCAAAAAACGGACCTGGTCCGGCACCCCGGAATGGGCCGCCGCGGCAAAAAACGGACCGGCGCCGGCACCCCGGAATGGGCCGCCGCGGCAAAAAACGGATCGGCGCCGGCACCCCGGAATGGGCCGCCGCAGCAAAAAACAGACCGGCCCCGGCACCCCGGAATGGGCCGCCGCGGCAAAAAACGGACCAGCTCCGGCAACCCGGAATGGGCCGCCGCGGCAAAAAACGGACCGGGTCCGGCACCCTGGAATGGGTCGCCGCGGCAAAAAACGGACCGGCCCCGGCACCCCGGAATGGGCCGCCGCGGCAAAAAACGGACCTGCCCCGGCACCCCGGAATGGGCCGCCGCGGCAAAAAACGGACCGGAGCTGGCACCCCGGGTCTGGGCCGCCGCGGGAAAAAACGGACCGGGTCCGGCACCCCGGAATGGGCCGCCGCGGCAAAAAACGGACCGGCCCCGGCACCCCGGAATGGGCCGCCGCGGTAAAAAACGGACCGGCCCCGGCACCCCGGAATGGGCCGCCGCGGCAAAAAACGGACCGGCACCGGCACCCCGGAATGGGCCGCCGCCGAAAAAAACGGACCGGGTCCGGCACCCCGGAATGGGCCGCCGCGGCAAAAAACGGACCGGCTCCGGCACCCCGGAATGGGCCGCCGCGGCAAAAAACGGACCGGCGCCGGCACCCCGGAATGGGCCGCCGCGGCAAAAAACGGACCGGCCCCGGCACCCCGGAATGGGCCGCCGCGGCAAAAAACGGATCGGAGCCGGCACCCCGGAATGGGCCGCCGCGGCAAAAAACGGACCGGCCCCGGCACCCCGGAATGGGCCGCCGCGGCAAAAAACGGACCGGCTCCGGCACCCCGGAATGGGCCGCCGCGGCAAAAAACGGACCGGCTCCGGCACCCCGGAATGGGCCGCCGCGGCAAAAAACGGACCGGAGCCGGCACCCCGGAATGGGCCGCCGCGGCAAAAAACGGACCGGGTCCGGCACCCCGGAATGGGCCGCCGCGGCAAAAAACGGACCGGCCCCGGCACCCCGGAATGGGCCGCCGCCGAAAAAAACGGACCGGCGCCGGCACCCCGGAATGGGCCGCCGCGGCAAAAAACGGACCGGCCCCGGCACACCGGAATGGGCCGCCGCGGCAAAAAACGGACCGGCTCCGGCACCCCGGAATGGGCCGCCGCGGCAAAAAACGTACCGGCACCGGCACCCCGGAATGGGCCGCCGCGGCAAAAAACGTACCGGCACCGGCACCCCGGAATGGGCCGCCGCGGCAAAAAACGGACCTGCCCCGGCACCCCGGAATGGGCCGCCGCGGCAAAAAACGGACCGGCTCCGGCACCCCGGAATGGGCCGCCGCGGCAAAAAACGGACCGGCCCCGGCACCCCGGAATGGGCCGCCGCGGCAAAAAACGGACCGGAGCCGGCACCCCGGAATGGGCCGCCGCGGCAAAAAACGGACCGGCCCCGGCACCCCGGAATGGGCCGCCGCGGCAAAAAACGGACCGGGTCCGGCACCCCGGAATGGGCCGCCGCGGCAAAAAACGGACCGGGTCCGGCACCCCGGAATGGGCCGCCGCGGCAAAAAACGGATCGGAGCCGGCACCCCGGAATGGGCCGCCGCGGCAAAAAACGGACCGGAGCCGGCACCCCGGAATGGGCCGCCTCGGCAAAAAACGGATTGGAGCCGGCACCCCGGAATGGGCCGCCGCGGCAAAAAACGGACCGGCTCCGGCACCCCGGAATGGGCCGCCGCGGCAAAAAACGGACCGGAGCCGGCACCCCGGAATGGGCCGCCGCGGCAAAAAACGGACCGGAGCCGGCACCCCGGAATGGGCCGCCGTGGCAAAAAACGGACCGGCCCCGGCACCCCGGAATGGGCCGCCGCGGCAAAAAACGGACCAGCTCCGGCACCCCGGAATGGGCCGCCGCGGCAAAAAACGGACCGGCCCCGGCACCCCGGAATGGGCCGCCGCGGCAAAAAACGGACCGGCGCCGGCACCCCGGAATGGGCCGCCGCGGCAAAAAACGGACCGGCTCCGGCACCCCGGAATGGGCCGCCGCGGCAAAAAACGGACCGGCGCCGGCACCCCGGAATGGGCCGCCGCGGCAAAAAACGGACCGGCGCCGGCACCCCGGAATGGGCCACCGCGGCAAAAAACGGACCTGGTCCGGCACCCCGGAATGGGCCGCCGCGGCAAAAAACGGACCGGGTCCGGCACCCCGGAATGGGCCGCAGCGGCAAAAAACGGATCGGCGCCGGCACCCCGGAATGGGCCGCCGCGGCAAAAAACGGACCGGCTCTGGCACCCCGGAATGGGCCGCCGCAGCAAAAAACAGACCGGCCCCGGCACCCCGGAATGGGCCGCCGCGGCAAAAAACGGACCGGCTCCGGCACCCCGGAATGGGCCGCCGCGGCAAAAAACGGACTGGCCCCGGCACCCCGGAATGGGCCGCCGCGGCAAAAAACGGACCGGCTCCGGCACCCCGGAATGGGCCGCCGCGGCAAAAAACGGACCGGCCCCGGCACCCCGGAATGGGCCGCCGCGGCAAAAAACGGACCGGACCCGGCACCCCGGAATGGGCCGCCGCGGCAAAAAACGGACCGGAGCCGGCACCCCGGAATGGGCCGCCGCGGCAAAAAACGGACCGGCGCCGGCACCCCGGAATGGGCCGCCGCGGCAAAAAACGGACCGGCCCTGGCACCCCGGAATGGGCCGCCGCGGCAAAAAACGGACCGGCCCCGGCACCCCGGAATGGGCCGCCGCGGTAAAAAACGGACCGGGTCCGGCACCCCGGAATGGGCCGCCGCGGCAAAAAACGGACCGGCACCGGCACCCCGGAATGGGCCGCCGCCGAAAAAAACGGACCGGGTCCGGCACCCCGGAATGGGCCGCCGCGGCAAAAAACGGACCGGCTCCGGCACCCCGGAATGGGCCGCCGCGGCAAAAAACGGACCGGCGCCGGCACCCCGGAATGGGCCGCCGCGGCAAAAAACGGACCGGCTCCGGCACCCCGGAATGGGCCGCCGCGGCAAAAAACGGATCGGAGCCGGCACCCCGGAATGGGCCGCCGCGGCAAAAAACGGACCGGCCCCGGCACCCCGGAATGGGCCGCCGCGGCAAAAAACGGACCGGGTCCGGCACCCCGGAATGGGCCGCCGCGGCAAAAAACGGACCGGCCCCGGCACCCCGGAATGGGCCGCCGCGGCAAAAAACGGACCGGCTCCGGCAACCCGGAATGGGCCGCCGCGGCAAAAAACGGACCGGCGCCGGCACCCCGGAATGGGTCGCCGCGGCAAAAAACGGACCGGCCCCGGCACCCCGGAATGGGCCGCCGCGGCAAAAAACGGACCGGCCCCGGCACCCCGGAATGGGCCGCCACGGCAAAAAACGGACCGGCGCCGGCACCCCGGAATGGGCCGCCGCGGCAAAAAACGGACCGGCGCCGGCACCCCGGAATGGGCCGCCGCGGCAAAAAACGGACCGGCCCCGGCACCCCGGAATGGGCCGCCGCGGCAAAAAACGGACCGGCTCCGGCACCCCGGAATGGGCCGCCGCGGCAAAAAACGGACCGGCTCCGGCACCCCGGAATGGGCCGCCGCGGGAAAAAACGGACCGGGTCCGGCACCCCGGAATGGGCCGCCGCGGCAAAAAACGGACCGGCCCCGGCACCCCGGAATGGGCCACCGCGGCAAAAAACGGACCGGGTCCGGCACCCCGGAATGGGCCGCCGCGGCAAAAAACGGACCGGAGCCGGCACCCCGGAATGGGCCGCCGCGGCAAAAAACGGACCGGCGCCGGCACCCCGGAATGGGCCGCCGCGGCAAAAAACGGACCGGCTCCGGCACCCCGGAATGGGCCGCCGCGGCAAAAAACGTACCGGCACCGGCACCCCGGAATGGGCCGCCGCGGCAAAAAAACCGACCGGAGCTGGCACCCCGGAATGGGCCGCCGCGGCAAAAAACGGACCTGCCCCGGCACCCCGGAATGGGCCGCCGCGGCAAAAAACGGACCGGCCCCGGCACCCCGGAATGGGCCGCCGCGGCAAAAAACGGACCGGCCCCGGCACCCCGGAATGGGCCGCCGCGGCAAAAAACGGACCGGAGCCGGCACCCCGGAATGGGCCGCCGCGGCAAAAAACGGACCGGCCCCGGCACCCCGGAATGGGCCGCCGCGGCAAAAAACGGACCGGGTCCGGCACCCCGGAATGGGCCGCCGCGGCAAAAAACGGACCGGGTCCGGCACCCCGGAATGGGCCGCCGCGGCAAAAAACGGATCGGAGCCGGCACCCCGGAATGGGCCGCCGCGGCAAAAAACGGACCGGCGCCGGCACCCCGGAATGGGCCGCCGCGGCAAAAAACGGACCGGCGCCGGCACCCCGGCATGGGCCGCCGCGGCAAAAAACGGACCGGCTCCGGCACCCCGGAATGGGCCGCCGCGGCAAAAAACGGACCGGCCCCGGCACCCCGGAATGGGCCGCCGCGGTAAAAAACGGACCGGGTCCGGCACCCCGGAATGGGCCGCCGCGGCAAAAAACGGACCGGCACCGGCACCCCGGAATGGGCCGCCGCCGAAAAAAACGGACCGGGTCCGGCACCCCGGAATGGGCCGCCGCGGCAAAAAACGGACCGGCTCCGGCACCCCGGAATGGGCCGCCGTGGCAAAAAACGGACCGGCGCCGGCACCCCGGAATGGGCCGCCGCGGCAAAAAACGGACCGGCCCCGGCACCCCGGAATGGCCCGCCGCGGCAAAAAACGGATCGGAGCCGGCACCCCGGAATGGGCCGCCGCGGCAAAAAACGGACCGGCCCCGGCACCCCGGAATGGGCCGCCGCGGCAAAAAACGGACCGGGTCCGGCACCCCGGAATGGGCCGCCGCGGCAAAAAACGGACCGGCTCCGGCACCCCGGAATGGGCCGCCGCGGCAAAAAACGTACCGGCACCGGCACCCCGGAATGGGCCGCCGCGGCAAAAAAACGGACCGGAGCTGGCACCCCGGAATGGGCCGCCGCGGCAAAAAACGGACCTGCCCCGGCACCCCGGAATGGGCCGCCGCGGCAAAAAACGGACCGGCTCTGGCACCCCGGAATGGGCCGCCGCAGCAAAAAACAGACCGGCCCCGGCACCCCGGAATGGGCCGCCGCGGCAAAAAACGGACCGGCTCCGGCACCCCGGAATGGGCCGCCGCGGCAAAAAACGGACCGGGTCCGGCACCCCGGAATGGGCCGCCGCGGCAAAAAACGGATCGGAGCCGGCACCCCGGAATGGGCCGCCGCGGCAAAAAACGGACCGGCCCCGGCACCCCGGAATGGGCCGCCGCGGCAAAAAACGTACCGGCACCGGCACCCCGGAATGGGCCGCCGCGGCAAAAAACGGACCGGCGCCGGCACCCCGGAATGGGCCGCCGCGGCAAAAAACGGATCGGAGCCGGCACCCCGGAATGGGCCGCCGCGGCAAAAAACGGACCGGCTCCGGCACCCCGGAATGGGCCGCCGCGGCAAAAAACGGACCGGAGCCGGCACCCCGGAATGGGCCGCCGCGGCAAAAAACGGACCGGCCCCGGCACCCCGGAATGGGCCGCCGCGGCAAAAAACGGACCGGAGCCGGCACCCCGGAATGGGCCGCCGCGGCAAAAAACGGACCGGGTCCGGCACCCCGGAATGGGCCGCCGCGGCAAAAAACGGACCGGCCCCGGCACCCCGGAATGGGCCGCCGCGGCAAAAAACGGACCGGTGCCGGCACCCCGGAATGGGCCGCCACGGCAAAAAACGTACCGGCACCGGCACCCCGGAATGGGCCGCCGCGGCAAAAAAAACGGACCGGAGCTGGCACCCCGGAATGGGCCGCCGTGGCAAAAAACGGACCTGCCCCGGCACCCCGGAATGGGCCGCCGCGGCAAAAAACGGACCGGAGCCGGCACCCCGGAATGGGCCGCCGCGGCAAAAAACGGACCGGCCCCGGCACCCCGGAATGGGCCGCCGCGGCAAAAAACGGACCGGAGCCGGCACCCCGGAATGGGCCGCCGCGGCAAAAAACGGACCGGGTCCGGCACCCCGGAATGGGCCGCCGCGGCAAAAAACGGATCGGAGCCGGCACCCCGGAATGGGCCGCCGCGGCAAAAAACGGACCGGGTCCGGCACCCCGGAATGGGCCGCCGCGGCAAAAAACGGACCAGCACCGGCACCCCGGAATGGGCCGCCGCGGCAAAAAACGGACCGGAGCCGGCACCCCGGAATGGGCCGCCGCGGCAAAAAACGGATCGGAGCCGGCACCCCGGAATGGGCCGCCGCGGCAAAAAACGGACCGGCTCCGGCACCCCGGAATGGGCCGCCGCGGCAAAAAACGGACCGGAGCCGGCACCCCGGAATGGGCCGCCGCGGCAAAAAACGGACCGGAGCCGGCACCCCAGAATGGGCCGCCGCGGCAAAAAACGGACCGGCGCCGGCACCCCGGAATGGGCCACCGCGGCAAAAAACGGACCTGGTCCGGCACCCCGGAATGGGCCGCCGCGGCAAAAAACGGACCGGCGCCGGCACCCCGGAATGGGCCGCCGCGGCAAAAAACGGATCGGCGCCGGCACCCCGGAATGGGCCGCCGCAGCAAAAAACAGACCGGCCCCGGCACCCCGGAATGGGCCGCCGCGGCAAAAAACGGACCAGCTCCGGCAACCCGGAATGGGCCGCCGCGGCAAAAAACGGACCGGGTCCGGCACCCTGGAATGGGTCGCCGCGGCAAAAAACGGACCGGCCCCGGCACCCCGGAATGGGCCGCCGCGGCAAAAAACGGACCTGCCCCGGCACCCCGGAATGGGCCGCCGCGGCAAAAAACGGACCGGAGCTGGCACCCCGGGTCTGGGCCGCCGCGGGAAAAAACGGACCGGGTCCGGCACCCCGGAATGGGCCGCCGCGGCAAAAAACGGACCGGCCCCGGCACCCCGGAATGGGCCGCCGCGGTAAAAAACGGACCGGCCCCGGCACCCCGGAATGGGCCGCCGCGGCAAAAAACGGACCGGCACCGGCACCCCGGAATGGGCCGCCGCCGAAAAAAACGGACCGGGTCCGGCACCCCGGAATGGGCCGCCGCGGCAAAAAACGGACCGGCTCCGGCACCCCGGAATGGGCCGCCGCGGCAAAAAACGGACCGGCGCCGGCACCCCGGAATGGGCCGCCGCGGCAAAAAACGGACCGGCCCCGGCACCCCGGAATGGGCCGCCGCGGCAAAAAACGGATCGGAGCCGGCACCCCGGAATGGGCCGCCGCGGCAAAAAACGGACCGGCCCCGGCACCCCGGAATGGGCCGCCGCGGCAAAAAACGGACCGGCTCCGGCACCCCGGAATGGGCCGCCGCGGCAAAAAACGGACCGGCTCCGGCACCCCGGAATGGGCCGCCGCGGCAAAAAACGGACCGGAGCCGGCACCCCGGAATGGGCCGCCGCGGCAAAAAACGGACCGGGTCCGGCACCCCGGAATGGGCCGCCGCGGCAAAAAACGGACCGGCCCCGGCACCCCGGAATGGGCCGCCGCCGAAAAAAACGGACCGGCGCCGGCACCCCGGAATGGGCCGCCGCGGCAAAAAACGGACCGGCCCCGGCACACCGGAATGGGCCGCCGCGGCAAAAAACGGACCGGCTCCGGCACCCCGGAATGGGCCGCCGCGGCAAAAAACGTACCGGCACCGGCACCCCGGAATGGGCCGCCGCGGCAAAAAACGTACCGGCACCGGCACCCCGGAATGGGCCGCCGCGGCAAAAAACGGACCTGCCCCGGCACCCCGGAATGGGCCGCCGCGGCAAAAAACGGACCGGCTCCGGCACCCCGGAATGGGCCGCCGCGGCAAAAAACGGACCGGCCCCGGCACCCCGGAATGGGCCGCCGCGGCAAAAAACGGACCGGAGCCGGCACCCCGGAATGGGCCGCCGCGGCAAAAAACGGACCGGCCCCGGCACCCCGGAATGGGCCGCCGCGGCAAAAAACGGACCGGCCCCGGCACCCCGGAATGGGCCGCCGCGGCAAAAAACGGACCGGGTCCGGCACCCCGGAATGGGCCGCCGCGGCAAAAAACGGATCGGAGCCGGCACCCCGGAATGGGCCGCCGCGGCAAAAAACGGACCGGAGCCGGCACCCCGGAATGGGCCGCCTCGGCAAAAAACGGATTGGAGCCGGCACCCCGGAATGGGCCGCCGCGGCAAAAAACGGACCGGCTCCGGCACCCCGGAATGGGCCACCGCGGCAAAAAACGGACCGGAGCCGGCACCCCGGAATGGGCCGCCGCGGCAAAAAACGGACCGGAGCCGGCACCCCGGAATGGGCCGCCGTGGCAAAAAACGGACCGGCCCCGGCACCCCGGAATGGGCCGCCGCGGCAAAAAACGGACCAGCTCCGGCACCCCGGAATGGGCCGCCGCGGCAAAAAACGGACCGGCCCCGGCACCCCGGAATGGGCCGCCGCGGCAAAAAACGGACCGGCGCCGGCACCCCGGAATGGGCCGCCGCGGCAAAAAACGGACCGGCTCCGGCACCCCGGAATGGGCCGCCGCGGCAAAAAACGGACCGGCGCCGGCACCCCGGAATGGGCCGCCGCGGCAAAAAACGGACCGGCGCCGGCACCCCGGAATGGGCCACCGCGGCAAAAAACGGACCTGGTCCGGCACCCCGGAATGGGCCGCCGCGGCAAAAAACGGACCGGGTCCGGCACCCCGGAATGGGCCGCAGCGGCAAAAAACGGATCGGCGCCGGCACCCCGGAATGGGCCGCCGCGGCAAAAAACGGACCGGCTCTGGCACCCCGGAATGGGCCGCCGCAGCAAAAAACAGACCGGCCCCGGCACCCCGGAATGGGCCGCCGCGGCAAAAAACGGACCGGCTCCGGCACCCCGGAATGGGCCGCCGCGGCAAAAAACGGACCGGCCCCGGCACCCCGGAATGGGCCGCCGCGGCAAAAAACGGACCGGCTCCGGCACCCCGGAATGGGCCGCCGCGGCAAAAAACGGACCGGCCCCGGCACCCCGGAATGGGCCGCCGCGGCAAAAAACGGACCGGACCCGGCACCCCGGAATGGGCCGCCGCGGCAAAAAACGGACCGGAGCCGGCACCCCCGGAATGGGCCGCCGCGGCAAAAAACGGACCGGCGCCGGCACCCCGGAATGGGCCGCCGCGGCAAAAAACGGACCGGGTCCGGCACCCCGGAATGGGCCGCCGCGGCAAAAAACGGACCGGCCCCGGCACCCCGGAATGGGCCGCCGCGGTAAAAAACGGACCGGGTCCGGCACCCCGGAATGGGCCGCCGCGGCAAAAAACGGACCGGCACCGGCACCCCGGAATGGGCCGCCGCCGAAAAAAACGGACCGGGTCCGGCACCCCGGAATGGGCCGCCGCGGCAAAAAACGGACCGGCTCCGGCACCCCGGAATGGGCCGCCGCGGCAAAAAACGGACCGGCGCCGGCACCCCGGAATGGGCCGCCGCGGCAAAAAACGGACCGGCTCCGGCACCCCGGAATGGGCCGCCGCGGCAAAAAACGGATCGGAGCCGGCACCCCGGAATGGGCCGCCGCGGCAAAAAACGGACCGGCCCCGGCACCCCGGAATGGGCCGCCGCGGCAAAAAACGGACCGGGTCCGGCACCCCGGAATGGGCCGCCGCGGCAAAAAACGGACCGGCCCCGGCACCCCGGAATGGGCCGCCGCGGCAAAAAACGGACCGGCTCCGGCAACCCGGAATGGGCCGCCGCGGCAAAAAACGGACCGGCGCCGGCACCCCGGAATGGGTCGCCGCGGCAAAAAACGGACCGGCCCCGGCACCCCGGAATGGGCCGCCGCGGCAAAAAACGGACCGGCCCCGGCACCCCGGAATGGGCCGCCACGGCAAAAAACGGACCGGCGCCGGCACCCCCGGAATGGGCCGCCGCGGCAAAAAACGGACCGGCGCCGGCACCCCCGGAATGGGCCGCCGCGGCAAAAAACGGACCGGCCCCGGCACCCCGGAATGGGCCGCCGCGGCAAAAAACGGACCGGCTCCGGCACCCCGGAATGGGCCGCCGCGGCAAAAAACGGACCGGCTCCGGCACCCCGGAATGGGCCGCCGCGGGAAAAAACGGACCGGGTCCGGCACCCCGGAATGGGCCGCCGCGGCAAAAAACGGACCGGCCCCGGCACCCCGGAATGGGCCACCGCGGCAAAAAACGGACCGGGTCCGGCACCCCGGAATGGGCCGCCGCGGCAAAAAACGGACCGGAGCCGGCACCCCGGAATGGGCCGCCGCGGCAAAAAACGGACCGGCGCCGGCACCCCGGAATGGGCCGCCGCGGCAAAAAAACGGACCGGCTCCGGCACCCCGGAATGGGCCGCCGCGGCAAAAAACGTACCGGCACCGGCACCCCGGAATGGGCCGCCGCGGCAAAAAAACCGACCGGAGCTGGCACCCCGGAATGGGCCGCCGCGGCAAAAAACGGACCTGCCCCGGCACCCCGGAATGGGCCGCCGCGGCAAAAAACGGACCGGCCCCGGCACCCCGGAATGGGCCGCCGCGGCAAAAAACGGACCGGCCCCGGCACCCCGGAATGGGCCGCCGCGGCAAAAAACGGACCGGAGCCGGCA